>NC_089531.1:9937242-10240456 GCF_963924715.1 Thunnus thynnus | reverse complement strand
TTAGAGTCCGTCCAAACTTAAAATGTCGGCGGGTTTACCTGTTGACCCTCCGCGGCCGTTTCTCAGGCTTGATGTCGATATCATAGTGATAGACATCAATCTTGGGAATCTGCACCTGGAAGTGGTTGGCGAGGAGCCGGATGGGTTTCCCCACAGTGCCGAGGCCGGGACGCCGCGGAGGCTGAAACAGAGAGGTAGGGGCGGGCGGGCCTGGAGAGGAGAGAGCAGAGAGAACAGTGAGTGCTTTGCAATGTCGTCATATCACAACAGTTACTTATTGATTCTCCACAGGGGAGTCATTCATTAGCATTTATCTTATGGGCTTTTATGGATATTGCAAATCAATATGTGAGAACTTTGGTAAGAATATCTAACTTTCTTCATATTAGAGAGTGAATTCATACATTTCGTAGTTTCCACGTGTCACTGCGGCTGAATTCACTAGTAGTCTTGTAAGAAAAACAATCATTCTGCCTTCAAAACTAGTAAAGCTTCAAACAAAAACATGCGAGCGTTTAATTTGAATGCATTGAACAAAGGTGGCGACTGTGAGATCCTGTGCGTTTATCTTCCCGTTAAACGCCAAATTCGAAGGATGAATGCGCGCGGCGTAACGCCAAGCTCGTTGCAAACTATCTCATCAGTGACACCTGCTTGAATGCACTGAAATGGCCTCACAGAACCCACGGCTGCACACACAAACACGGTTTGATTGATCCGTAACTCTGGCCCCTGACCTACATGGGTCAACAAGAGGCCGGCGAAACAATGACCTCCAATTATCCTTCGGCCCGCCCCCCACCCACCACCCACCCCCCAGCTCCACCCAGACACACAAGGGCGCCCACCCCACACGCCGAGACAAAGACCCAGCTCCTCTCAGACAGACAGCAGCAGGGCCATATGGAGGGGTGCCACGCAGAGTCTGGGATTACCGTTACATACAGTACACGCCACACTCACACTCACACACACTCATACATACAGGACTCCTACATGCAACCCACCTAACTCAGGTACCACTTGAGTCTTACATTGTAGCATAAAAAACACTGCAGGCAAAGGAGGAGCACAATGTCCACAATGCTTTAGTCATCAGTTAAAAACAGCACGTACGTTTAATTAAGACCGCAGGCCTCTTTTAGCTACAGCCAACCTGATAATGACTCATCCGTCTCACACAGCAATACTACTCATTTACATTAACATGGAACGAAGGTGATGTCTGCTCTAAGCGACATTAATAAAAATAATAATAATAATAGAGTGTTGGTGGTATTGAAGGAGGTTGGAGGAGGCGGCGTAATGCTTTTGTCAACTGACAGCTAAGGGACCGCGGGGGTCCTCCTGAACTCCATGCACCCACACGCTCCAGTTAGCAAGTGAAGCGCGAGAGCACGGACAATCGGGACCCTCCCCATCGCTTCCTGAAAACACGCTTCCCCAACATGAACTCATCGAGCCCCGGTCCCCATATCACCTCCCCCCCCCTTTGCTCCCAACGACCCAACTCCTCCTCCTTCTCCTCCTCCTCAATCCTACAAAACAAACCATGAGCTTGATTTAAACATCATTCAGCTTTTTTTCTAAATGATTTTGTTTATGACACGGTCTTAAATAAATAAGAGACTATTGGTTGCACGTCTGATCTTCCTTGTCACGACTTGGATTAAAATCATTTGGTGACTCACTCTACTTTGTCCTACTGGCCTTGTTACTGATGGCAACAAAAGGCACCAAATGTTCTACACTATGCTGCAAACTGGCAAGCTCCACGCCGTGTGTGTGTGTATGTGTGTGTGTGTATACCTCTCGCTTTATGTGTCACAAAAGGCGATAAAGCGTTTCAAGTGTATTGAAATTCAGTCGTAATTTAAGTGCATTCGTTTACACTTTTTTTTTTAGCGCCGTGTGCAGAAAGCTTTACATGCAGGAAAGTGTGTTTAGAACATTTTGTGCACAATGGGGGTAAATTACTACACAGTTAAGTCAACACCTCTTTGATATAAGCTTAAAAATAAACACGTTTGACCAAAGTTAAAAAAGGTAGGAGGGCTATTGTTTTGTGTGTGACATTGTACGTTGGTTTCTATTTTTTTCTTGGTCACCGGGCGAACGGACAAACACCACAGCGAGGGTTTTAGTCTGTGTGCATGAAGCACAGCGAGGTCTTCCTCTTCCACTTTCACCAAAAGCAGAGTGGTACCTATATTTAGCCTCCTCAGCTGCCACACTACCACACTTAGAAATTTGTGTGAGAGTATCAGCATGAAATGCCTGAACACATCCTTCCGCCACATGAAGTCTACTTATCGCCGTCAGTACTGCCGCCAACGACCACAACAACCATTTCTTTTGTGTTTTTTTTAATTAAAAGAGTCTTACTGGTAACGTTCAATTGTTTTGTGTCTGTTTTTATGTCTTTAATGTGTGAGTTTAAATCATGGGCGCTGACAAAAACTGCGCAGATGAGAAAAACAACAGACAGAGATCACAGATTGAGATAATATCAAAACATTAGATACAAAAAAAAGAAAAACCCAACAGAATGCATGAGTAGGAACTAGAATAACACTTGGGGTAAATGTCAGGCCAGCTCAGTAATCTGTACGGCTTCTGCAAAGAGAAAAACAAACCAACTTGGCCTACATTCATGCAAATGAGGATATTTTAGTGGACATAACGTGTCACAGGGAAAAGGTGTGTCAAGTACATGACAGCAGGTGAGAGTATATCAATCTGATCTTCATAAATAAAAGGTTTGAGGCTCATTTAATTTGTTTCTGTTTTCCAAAGTATTATTATTGTTCTTAACAGAGTATTTTAATCAATTAAATTTTTCCTGCACAGATATACTTAAATAATAACGAAGGGGGGGAGGGGTAATCATAAAGGAACGATGATGACAATGGCAAACAGTCTCTCTGTGAGTGTTTAAATAAATTACTGTGTGGAATCAGGGGAGGGGGAAAAGAAGGGAAAAAAGATTTGAACAGGCAAGCAGCCATAAAAAAAAATCTAATATGAGAAAATTAATGAGAAACATCATATGACATCCGGACGATCCAACATCACGGAGTACCACTTCATCAAGAATGGAAGCTACAAATGCGAAGTAATAGGCTATAGCACGTCCATCAACAAGACAGTCTTTTAAATGACTTGTATCAATGCAAGTGTCTTTAAAATGCCTGTAAATCTAATGAACGTGTATATTTCAGTGCTCATTAATCAATTGTGTCGATCGCATTTTAACACATTCCATAAAAAAAGGAGGCTGTTCATGCGTTTTTTTAAAGAAACACTGGGATTGACAAACTGAACTAAAAAGTCACTTGTGTCTGACGGAATAACTTTTAAAAATGTTTTTGGATAAAAATAGATGTCGCACAAAGAGACCCTGCAGACTTGTTAAAGGTGCTACTTAAGCCTCGATTTAAAAACAACCCCATCAAGCGAGCTTCCTCCATAATTTTATGCTTCGGCTCCAAGTGAGACGGAGCTGCATCTACTTTTGAGTCACAGAGGAAGTGAAGTTAGCTTTTCCTGGCGTAGAAAATGACAGATGCACTGGAGGGAAGGGAAAAAAGAAAAGTCTTTCTGCTCTTTATGTAGCAATGTGTATGTGCATCTTTCATCTCGGATCCCGATTGACCACTAACATGTGCAAAAAAGAGCAACATCACACAGGACTAAGATTACCACGCTGAGTTTTTCTCTTCACTAATCTGATGTTTAAAACCCATTAGATTATACTCATATTTGTTACTCGTACACTGCAGAGCCTACTAATGTTATGCGTGTCCCTGGTAACCGCGGTGTGATCGAGCAGAGAGACAGCTGGGCTTAAAGCTAAGCGTGAGGATGATGGCTCGGCCTGGTGATGAGTCAGAGACTAACAGTACTGAGCAGGGAGCGCACTGACGCCCACACCTGCAAATCACCTGGATTAAAAAAAAAAAAAAAAAGTACTACACTGGACTGCGGAAACAACAAAAGTACTGCAAAACGCTTCCTGGTCATCCACATGATGGAAACGTCTGCTTCTTAAGAGCGGACAAGGGTGCACTTTATTTTTAACCGGTGAGTTCATGTGCAATGCTAAGCAAATATGGTTTTGTGTTGCGTTAGTTGCTAAAATTTCACCACTGGAGTGCCTGCAGTACATGTTACTAGGCTACAATCAGCCAATGGATGCATATCCTGACTACCAGTACAGATGTTTACTGAAATAACACACACACATACACACACACACACACACACACACCGATCATTAATCATTCTAAAACTTTAACAACAACAAATGAAGCCGTTTCACTTGTTTTCCTCTAGACTTTTGCTTTTTTGGCCCTGTCCTTGTACATTTATGAAGTGGAGTCATATAACTCAAAATCATCATGGATTTCTTGCTTACTTTAAAACATTTTCAACTCGAGTAGGGCTCCTTTTTTCGCTCGAGTCACACCAGCCACAGCAAATCGTCGTCCATTCGCTTCTGTTTACATCTTTCCAGTGTATGCATCTGCGCCAACCTTCAAGCTTGTATCTGATTAAACCACCTGCTTTACAAAACACACTCCCAAGTTTCCACTAAGTCATTACACGCAGCTTTTGGGGCCCTATCCTAAAGAATTCCTGCTACACTAAAGAAAAGGCCGAAGAGTGTTTCTGAGAAAAAAAAATCCTCCCAACAACTGAACCAGAAGAGGCTCTATTGTTGAGCCATAGCATGACAGGACATCCAGCTGTGGCGCAACCTCGCAAACAAGCCAATGTCACATCATCTCACTTCCTAATACAACTATAACAACAAGCATTTTTCTAGTTATATACATTTCTGATCTCAAAATACCAACAATGTGATGATTACACAAATACATACGGAATATAAAAAATGCAATATGGAGACAAAATTCTCCAGATATTGTTGGTAACTGTCAATTAAAAAGCACCATTGTTGAATTACTCTGCTGGTGCTGCTTGGCTGCAGAATGAAGGAAAATAGTCACTTAATACAACAGCTGAATTAGAAAATTAGCATTTTAATTGCATCAAAATAAGTACTTTTAAAAGCTTAAACCTGCAGTGCAAAGCTTTTGTCCTCCCTTTTTTTGGCAGTGAGAGTAAATAGTGGTTACCGGGATGTAACTACAGTTCTGTGAGTACATGCAAAAACGGTGGATTCATTTGTTTTGAGCGTCACAACCCCTGTGAAATGACTCGTTTTCGAATTTGATCCGTTTGGTACGATAACATTTGGAAAGTCGTGTAGAGCCGCATGATTAAATTATTTTATCCCTCAAGTTAGCAGAGGGCTAAACCGGAAGTTAGCCAGCTCTGCTCTGGTACGCATGCTCTATAGACGCCCCTCAAATCTGGCAAACCAATCATTGCTGGTTGAGTTAAAAAATGCATCGCTACCTGTGCGCCAGTACGGGAATGTCACCACAGACACCAGATTAAAAAATTCAGAGATTTACAAGGCGGTGATTGGCTTAATCAGTATTCTTTGAACTCATTTGGCAAAGGTTTGAATGTAACAGACTCAAGCTTTCACTTGTTTTGTAACCTTTTTTTTTTTGTTTTTAAACAAAGACTCACTAAAAAAAAGCACCTTTAAACCAATATGGGGCTGTTGGATGCAAAACCTATAATACTGCAACACAAGTTATTATTATTAAAGTGCATAAATCATAACTGTGGCAGGCAAATCTTGATCTATGCTCCACTTAGAAAGATAAACAATCATTAAATCCCAGTCCTCTCTCAAAATGCAGCTGGAAATGATTTAATTTCATTGTGGATAAAAAACCTTTGTGGCTTGCGTGTGACAATGAGGCTGCCAGGGATCACACACACACACACACCTGTGGATAGCTGCACAATAGTGTTGTCTCCAAACATTCCCTAGGACCTTCACACAGCACCCTGCATCTGTTTAACATTTTCCTCCTTAAAATAAATAACACACCTAGGTTTTTCCTAATGCCACCAGCTGCCTTTAAGAGCTGTGGGCGATGTGTGTGGACATTCAGCAAGTCAACAAAAATAAAACCATAAAAGAAAGGTGGTTTGTTCTCCCTCCCTCCCTTACCTAAAGGCGCATTTCACAAACAAAAAAGAGCAACAGTTTGTAAGGAAAAATGGGAGGTAAACACGTTATTTTGCAGCTCGAGCCAACAAAAAAAACCCAAAAAACTAAGTGTTCAGGTGTGTGGCTACCTTTACCCCTGCATGCTTTGTCATTAGATCCATAAGTACCTTTGTTATCACATAGGAGATAAAATAATATGGAGCTGGCCTGCAGATGTGATCGATTAAAGCGCCATCCAGCCCTGCTGTGCTCTCACGGGCGCATGGCTGCAGCCCGAGGAGAGGCGCGTAAAGCGGTGACAAGACCCGCATAACAGTAGTCAATTAGGGGCTCACTAAAAAAAAAACACGCACGTACGCTCACTTAACGCCAGTAACATGTGTTTTTATTGGCATTCATGTTGTTTTTCCGATCCATCGCTGTCATTTCGGACGGGGGCAGCCCGAAGAAACGCGTTGTTCCCCCCCTCCTCCCCACCCCCCCACTGCCGATGGCGATTCAAATTTAAACGGTTTAAAAAGCAGGAAGACGGTTTAATAAATGTGGGATTTTTTGCCAAATTTCGACGGTATTGTTTGTTCTCGTTACGGAAACACGGTGGTTGGTTTTTTTATAGCCATAGGAGAAACAGACCGTGAACAAACATCAACGTAAACACACCACCACGACGCGGAAGGAAAGGGAAGGAGGAAGGAAGGTCCTGATAGTTAAATCCCCACTCACACAATACCAACCCTCGACACGACGAGCTGTGCGCGCTACGGATAAATAAAACCGCGCGGACATAACTGAATAAAACGATTAAAAAACACCCCCGTTTCTCGTTCGGGCGCGAAACGTGGCTCCCCCCTCGATGTAAATAATGTCACACACGTATATACACACGGACACCACGGGCTGGGCCTCGGTTTGTTTTCCCCGTCAGCGCGTCGAGGCCTCGCTGCAGCCGCGGCCCCCAGTGAAGCGACGCATTTGCGCACACGCTCCCGACACACGGCTGGCTCTCTCCGCTCCTCACTCGTCTCTCTCAAAAAAAAAATGTCTCTTATTTCTTACCGGGTCCGAGCGCTTCCATGGCCGAGGCCTCTCTCTCCGTCTCTGTCCCGGCCTGGCGGCTCCGTACCGACGCTGAAATTGGGGGCGGTATCGCGAAGCTTAAAGTGGCTAATTTAAGAAAAGGGAATATAGATAAATGCGTGGATGACGGCTGACTGGACTGACTGACCTGAGCTACTGCTGCTGCTGGTTCTGGGGATTTGTAAGTGCGCATGCGCCAGGGGGAAGCCGTGGAGCGCGTTGTGCGCATGCGTAATTTGGTGTACCGCACTGGCAGATCAAACTTTAATGAGAGGATAGTAACAGTGGCGTAATATTTAGAGCTGCAACGATTAGTCGATCCATCGATTAGTTGATCTACAGAAAATTCACTGCCAAATATTTTGATAATTGATTAATCCTTAATTGATTTAACTTTTTTTTAAGAAAAAATGCTGAAATTCTCTGGATACAGCCCCTAAAATGTGAATGTTTTTATGGTTTCTTTAAACCTGTGACAGTAAACTGAATATCTTTGGGTTGTGGGCAGTTGTTCGGGACAATACAAGACATTTTAGGTTGCCTCTCAGGCTTTGGAAAACAGTGATAGACGTTTTTCACCATTTTCTAACATTTTAAAGACTAAACGACTTTTTAATTAATTGAGAACATAATCAACAGATTAGTTTATAATGAAAATAATCGTTAGTTGCAGCCCTTGTAAAATTGGTCATGAATAGTATTCAGTTCCTTTGCTTAAAGATCCCCTCAAGACATGTTTTAAGACATTTAAAACAAATTGTTATTAACCTCTTACCAGGCACCCCCATTTTGGTGCGCAAGCCTGAAAATAATGAACCCAAAATAAGAAGGGTACTGTTCTTCAATCCTTTTGATTACAGACATAAGCCTGGTCTCATTTAAAATATAACTCCCATGGGTAGGAGTGTCTTTTAACAGGTTAAAATGTTCCCTCATGGAAAACTCCAGAATCTATGAATACACAATTATTTTTCATTTCAAAAGTTTAACTGCTGGACACAAGATGTCTCCTACCTCACTGAAAAGTCTGATCTCAGTGTATGTGCACTGGAGGCTTCAAGTGTCCACATCACACTTGTGTAAGTTGCATTTCGGACCACAGTTAGCTCCAAACTAATTGTGATGTCACAAATCATTCTTGTAGGTACATGTCTCAAAATTTAAGGTGAGCATACAGATACATTCTCCCTCCAGCAGATGAAAGTGAAAACAGCCTTCTAGCGTCAAACTCTGCACAGTGAAGCTCAAACATCCAACTGGAGTTGGAACATATTTTTGAGCAGAAAGGGACTGTAAGTAAAAGTATTAATACAGCAGTGTAGAAATACTCCATTACAAGCACAAGTCCTGCATTCAAAATCAAAATTCAAAATTGAAAGTACTGAAATATTATCAGCAAAATGGTCTTAAAGTCAAAATAATGCAGAATAATTGTCCCTGTGAGTGTTTCATTGTTTTCTATTGCCTATTATATTACAGACATCATGAATAAACATATAAGATAAGAAAATATCATTACATGGGAATGTAAATACACACAATTTACGTAACCAAGAGCAGCTGGAAGAAAAGTGAAGAAATTAGATTTTCTGCAGAAAGTTTACTGTATGTGTGAAAGTTCAGTGTTAGTTTCATGTTATTATCCTTTCTGAAATCCTTTGTGTGTCTGTGACAATCGTCAGACAAATAAAACAACAATAAATGACATTACAGTTAAAGACAGACATTAAACAGCATAGTGCTCCATAGTATCAGGCCACATATTGCCCCAACACAACATCACCAGCCATCAAAAAATCGAGTACAACTAAATGTAAGTGGCACAACTTTCATATCACATGTTGAAAGATTTGAAACGGCAGAATAATTGAAATAAGTTGAAGGTGAAGCATGCAGTTCAAATGGAAGTGTTGAAAGAAGTTTAAGTTGAAGCACTGAAAGCAGATGAACTCTCAGTTTAAGAATAAGATATTAAAAAGCAGTAGCCAGTTGTCACCTGTGTCAGAGGATGCAGTTTGCTCGGTTGTCATGGATTAATGGATGAATCTGTTGACATGCAAGCTGTATACTGTTATAATCTCATCCATAACACCTCTACATGACTCATCCATGTTGGCGAAAATGTTAAGCATGACTTCACTTCTTCACAAACTTCATTCTTGATCTTGGAAATAGTAGTTAGATAAAATCATCTCAACTCACGGTCCACTTACCAGCCTTTTCTGAAGCTGTCTACCATATCAACATATTTTTGAGTGCATCGTGAGACGGGTAGGGTAGAATATGTGGAAAACATAGCCTATACATATGTGAATGTTAGACAATGGAAAGATCATATATGTGCACATACAGAAAGTGCCTGTTTCTGTAAAAATACTGTGATTCGATAATATTCACATCCCATATACTGTACAACTTAATCTTTTCTCTATTGTCATAAACATGTATGGAGGTAGCACATGTAGATACACACAAATGAAGATGCACAGACCTCTAAAAGGGGATTTCAGCCACCCATATTCTGTCTGCTTCTGCATTGTGATTAAACAACAGGTTCAAGATTTTTCAAGTCTGTCTTAAAACAACAGTCAGGTGCTCAAATGAACATTGACATATGTTTTCCCTGTCATAATCATAACTCCTGCTCATACTGGCCATTAAAAGATCCTTTCATAATGCACTTACAATATAAATGATGGGGGACAAAATCCACAGTCTTCCTTCTGTACACAATATTTAATAGTTTATCTGAAGCTAATATGAAGCTTCAGCTGTCCAAATTAGTCAAAATCAAGTAGATGTCTTTCAACATTACAGTCTTTTTAGTGCCAAAGTCCCTCTTTTTGTTGCTATACTTTCACTGCAGCTCAACAGGGAAATACTGTCTGAGGAAACACAAAGAGGGAATTTGATGCTACAAAATGACTGTAAATGTGGCAGATATCCACTTGATATGACTGACTCAGACTGCTGAAGCCTCATATAAGCTTCAGATAAACTTTTAAATGCATTTTTGCACAAAATGACTGTGGACACACTGTGGATCACTTAGATTGAAAAAACATTTGAAGGGGATCTTTTAATAGCCAGTATGAACAGGAGGAATGATTACAGTGAGGAAAACCTCTTTCAGGGCACCTGACTGTTGTTTTAAAACAGACTGGAAAAATTATGAACTTATCCTTTAACTTTAATTTACCTTTAAACCGGGTCTTACCATGAGGTAAATTTTAACAGCCTCCTTGCAGATGTGTTTTGTAGTTTTAACACTAACTAGTTCACCCTGCAATGAACTTTTTGTTAATATTTTAGATCAAAAACAGATAATAAAAATGACCCTGAATAGTATGTAAGGGTTAATTTTACCTTTTTTCATTGAAATACTTGACTTCAATGTTTCAGTGTGACACTTTCTGTTTACACATTTCTTTATTCAAGTATATCTGCACTTATAGCATGTACTTGAATTGAACTTTCTTTCTTTCTTTCTTTCTTTCTTTCTTTCGTTCTTTCTTTCGTTCTTTCTTTCTTTCAAGGAATTCCCTCAGCCCCGCCCGCCCGAACAGTCCCGGTGCTTAAAATATGCTCTTTTTAGGTAGTGACGTCAAACGGGCGGATACAAAACTACCCAGCTGACCAATAGGAAAGCGAGAACAGTGCGATTGACACCTCGATGACGAAAGACGGCGGCCCAGCTGTCACGGCGCGCGAAAGATCAAAATTTCTATTCGGTGTGTGGAACAGGCGGGAGGACGAGAGGCAGCCGAGCTAAACGCGGTCTAAATGCGCTCTAAACGACTAAAATAGCCTTTTGCCACGCAGACATTGACTCTTGGACGTCTGTTGTGGCTGCTACGATTTGACGAGACGTTGTCTTCACCGGTTTCTTTTGCAAAAGACCGTAAACTAGACGGCGGAAAAAAATGAGCCTCGTCCTCGCTCAACAACAGGTGAGGAAATGCTCTCGGCGGCAGCTAGTTTGGACATTCATCCACTATGAATGTGTCCCCGTTAGTTAGAAGTTATAAGAACAAACCGGCAATATCGTGAAAGTATTATAATATGAAGACATTTGCTAATTACAGATATTGTTAGCGTTAGCCGGTTAGCTCGCTCGCTAGGTTTTGTTTAGTCGGCTGAGATGGTAGTTACAGATTTGGCCTGCTCTCATCGAGTAAAGGCGTTTTACTTTATCGTTGTTAAATGTCATACAGTATATAAATATATTTCCAAGATAACCTCTATGGGACAGCCGCTGAGTCTCTGAAATAGTCTATTTTGTGCTGTTTAATGAATGCCTCATGCAACCGGAGGAAGCCATCGCTAGCTAACTTATGTGCTCATTGTTTGCTTTATTGCAAGGCGCCACTGATGTTCTTTAACAGCCATTTGGCTTCCCAAAGCCACACAACTGACCTCCATGTTTCATGTTAACTTTGCAAGGAAACATCAGTTTCCTAAATGCATTTTGACAAATACAGATACTTGCCATAACTTTTAAGCTACCACGTTATTCAGTAAGTTGGACAACTATCATTGATGCTGCTTTTGATATAACAGTAATAATAATGCTTATCACTTTTGTCAAATTGTACCTTTGCTAGATCAGACATTGCATTGAATGTGGAGAATATTTTCTTTCTAAACAAACATCTTAGTATCTTGTAGCCCCCACATATTTTGCCAAAAAAAAAAAAAATTGTATGGTGGTTGATTTCACTTTTTTTGTTGTTGTACCCAGGCTGAGGGGCTCCCAGCTGTGGCCCAGACAGCAACAGAGAGTGACTCTGACAGCGGGATGGGCTCTCCAGCAGAGGAGATGGTGGCAGAGACAACTAACAATAGAGATGAGTGTGCAGGTGAAGTAACACAACAATAGAAGATGATCCAACCTGAGACAAGACAGGAGCCTCTCTGGCTGTGTGAAATGAGTCTGTCTGCAAAATTCAAGTACATTTACATTATGCAGTTGAGGCTTTTTATAGACACAAAGCTCACAATAAGTGCAACAGTCAGATCAATATTTCAATTGCAATCCATGATATACAAAAAGAAGTGCTACAGTAGATAAAAGTTTCTCAAGCACTTTACTGCATGTACAGATAACTGATATGTTTTGCTTCAAGATAATTGTTTAATCATTAACAACAGATAAACAATCTTTTGCTTATGTTATATGTTCATGCAGGGTTTTTTTCCAAGTGGTACACTGCATCAAGAAAGTCTCAAGTTCTTTAGTATGACCATTGTGCTATTTGACCGTTACTAAATGTTTATTTTGTTTCCAGATTCTGATGACGATGAAGACATCACAGCTCACAGAAAACCTCGCCGTAATGCCATCAGAGACAGCGACAGCGAGGAGGAGGATGAGGAGGCAGCTGCAGACAACAGCGTACACATGGCTGAAGCGCTGGTGTTGTCTGCTTCCAGTGGAGAGGAGATGGAGACCGGAGAGGTGGAAGAGAAGGATGAGATGAAAAAGAAAAGGGCGCAGAAGAGCAAGAGAATAACCCGCGCTCCCGTCGACAGCGAAGACAGTGAGCCCGAGCGAGAGAAATGCGAAGAAGTGGAGGAGGATGTGAAGACGGAAGTAAAATCAATGAAAGATCGGAAGAAGAGGGAGAAGAGCCAGAGGCATCGGGAGAAAAAGGAGAAGCATAGCAAAGCAGTGGAAAAACTGAAGAAGAAAGAGAGATTCTCTGAAGTGAATGAGGTGAGTGCAGCTTGTTCTTTTGTCAATAATAATAATTTTTCTTCCTCTTGTGCCTCTGACGTCTTTGTATACAGTGTTAAAGTACATCAAGGTTCCTAGTCTAGTCTGAAAATGTGTTGAAAAGAATTTGGTCATTTCTGTGCCTTCATAGGTTTGAAAAAGGGATAAAATTGGATATACAGTTATGGATATGGTAGTGTTTGTGGGGCCAAGATCTGTTTAAATCAAGGAATTAAAATATAGCAATTTGTAAAGAAAAATATGCAGAAATCTTGTACGTGTATGTCAAATGTTAAACAAAGCAAAGGCAGAATTGAGTGCGTTTTGTAGAACAGACTTGACTCCTTGAGATATGGATTATATTGTATAATAAAAGACCGATTTCTACCCAGGATGCACCTCTTCCTCGGGCTCTGAACGACAGTGGATGCCTGCTGGGTGACACAGAACTCTTTGACACTGGTCTGGATGAGGAGGAGGACGAAGAAGAAGAGTCTCTGGATGCCATCCGAGCCGCAGTCAAGCATAAGATGAAAAAACATAACGTACGAATACAATAACTATTTATAATTGGTGTTTTTCATGAGATATATTATTGCTTTTGATTTAAAGTTATGATTATAGTTAGTGGTATTGGTGTGCTATCAAATGTGCTTTGTGTGATCAGTTTGAAATTTTGGTGCAGGAACCTTACCTGGATGAGGAAGATGAAGAGGCACCAGAAAAACCCCAGCGTGTGGTAGGCAATGCAAAATGCTAAAAAAAAAAATGCTAAAATTAAAGGTGCAGTGTGTAGAATTTAGTGGCATCTAGCGGAACGGACTATAATGGAATATAATATTCATAAATATGTTTTAATTAGTATCACCTGAAAACAAGAATAATGTTTTCGTTAGCTTAGAACGAGCCCTTTATATCTACATAAGGAGCGGGGTGTCTTCCACAGAGCCCACCACTGCTATATGCCACTAAATCCTGAACACTGCACCATTAAAACCAATACTTACCAAAAGAGTTTCTCATTTACAACTTGTGTGGTGTTTTCAGGAGAGGAAAGCTGCACGTGCCAGCAAAGAGGCAATGAAGCAACTCCACAGTGAGTCTCAGAGGCTGATCAGAGGTCAGTTTACAAGACATTTTTTTATTTATCAATGGAATGTGTTTACTGTTTTGGTGGGTTTTTTTTCTCTGCTAACTGCTGCTTTTTTGGCGCTGCCACCTGAACCTCAAGATGATTTGGTGTTTTGGATCACACTTTGAAATGTGTGCTTCGTATTTTAAAAGGCTTCCATGTTAGTGAGACTACATCTTTGACATGTTCCTCTGTCTTTTGTAGAGTCTACACTTGGTCTGCCCTACCACATTCCTGAGCCGAAGACCATCAACCAGTTCTTTAAGAAGAGAGCCAGGCCAGAGGGTCCTGCCATGGCACTGCTGAAGTAAATACAAAAATAAACATTCAACACATGGGTCCGGTTAGCAGGCAGCTACATATGCTGATGGATTCCAAAAATCACTCTCTATTTTCACTATTTTTCCAGACTAATCTTATTTTAGGATCGACTGGTTGCCTTTCTAGTTTTACATTTACGGTCATGCAATCAAACTTAATCAAAAGATTTGAGGTTGCCACAGTAACCTCCACTAATTAATGATCTAACTTGCCCTTCAGGTCTACAAAGTATTCAGCCATGATGTTGGAGACACTTCCAGCTCCACCTCCACCTCCTGCAAACCCTCCCAGTGAGCCCCAGCAGCCATCCACAGAGACAGAGCAGGAGTCTCCTACCTCTCTGGATCTCTCATCCACTCAGATCCAGCCCTTACACCAGCCTGCCGCCACCTCGTCCCCGCAGCAGGAGAGCCTGAGTCAAGACAGGGAAGCCACTGAGAGCCCAGACCCCGACCAAGAATCTGGCCCGATGCTTTACCTCTCTGAGAGTCTGCAAGAGTCGGTCCCAACAGACGCTGTGGTGACTTCTGCTTCTGGCTCTGGCTCTGGAGAAGAAGAAGAAGCCCCCGCAGCCTCTATAGAACAAAGCCAGACCGCAGCCGTGTCTGATTCTGAAGCCCAGCAAGAAGAGGCTGGATCTGGGGCTTCGGTCGAGCCTCCAGCCCCTCAGTGTGGGAGCGCTGATCCAGCTGCAGCAGAGCCCTCAGCGCAGCAACCCACCAAACCCAAGAAAGACAAATTAACCAGACTAAAGGAGCTCGGACTGGACCCCCCACCTGTCGCCAAATTGTGCGCTGATGACGGAGCTTTTGTTGAGCTTGAACCTCCACCGCTCAACCCTGGTGAGTCATGATCCTTTTTTGGATTTCAAGTCTGATTAAACCCCGTTACTGTTACACTGAGATCTGGTTTTCCCCCTCTCTTCTTCAATAAGGTGTGGAGGCCCTGAAGGAGCGTTACCTTCGTCACGTCCAGGCACCCGCTCGTCCCCAAGGAGAGCGTACGATGCAGCTCAGCATCGTACGCAAAGACAGCACCCCGTCCGGCCAGGAAGAGTTGCTCACCGAGTCCGTCACCGTGACCGTTAAAGAGGGGGCAGAGGAACCCGTGGTCGCCAAACCTGGTACGGATATATGCATGACAAGCACATACAGGACAGGGTTTTTCCTCTGGTCATGCAGTTTTGAGACTGACTAACATCCTCTTGTCCTCCGCGTAGGAGAGAAGCTGTTGACTCTGAAGCAACGACTGCAGCTCGCCATGGCCCAACGGAGAAAAGAGGATAGGGCACGCAAGGCCGAGCTGAATCGCCTAGACAATGAAGAGTGTGGAGAGGAAGAAGAGGAGGAGGAAGAAATGACAGATGAGTCTGACGAAGAAGAGGTAACAGGACTATCAAATTACTTTATACACATTTTTGCTTTTGTCCCTTTTTCTATTTTCATCATCTCTGTTCTTTTTTTTTTTTTTTTTTGTCCTAGGGTGTAGAAGACCTGTTGGGAGGCAATGATGGTGAAGATGAGGCAGAAGAGGAGGAGGAGGAGGAAGAAGGCAGTGTGGTCCAGAGTATCAGGAGCCCTTCTCCTGTGGCGCTGAACGGACCCTCGCCGACTCCTGACCTCGTTAACACAGATGGCTCGCTCATGCTGTTCCCTGGCAACTCCTGCTCTCGCACCGGGTAAGTGGGTTTGGAGTTTTAGGTCAAGTGTTTGTTTTTGTTTAAAATCTGCAAGACTTTTTGAAAATTGTAGCTTTTGCAAGTGAAAAAGAACATGCATTTAAAATATTTATTCATAGAACTGCCTTTATAAAATTACTACTTGGATGTCCTGTTTCTTTTTGATGATATTAGTGTTTTCATATTTGTTTTCTGTTTAAATATATAAAGCTTCAAATCCACTTTCCTCTTTTTTTTTTTTTTTTTAGTGATGGTGTAAGGAGGTCTGGTCCCTCTGGACAGGACAACAGTAATAAGATGGGTGAGTAATGTCCTACTTTTTACAGTCAATGCAGACTAATGTGTAGTTATCATTAGTTGCTATTAATTAGGGGGAAAAAACTTCCATTTAACATCTTTACTTTTCTTTCCTCCCTCTCTCATCCTCGTCTCTAGAAGAGGACGACTCTCTGTCCCTGGTGAAGGACAACAGCCACAACAGCAGCTTTGAGCTGGCGGGATCCATGATCACCTCCTACCAGCCCGTCAGTCATCAGCGCTCCACAGGAAGAGGCGTTTCCAGCTCCTCCATGTTCCGATCCCCTTCTCCCTGCCTCTTCAGGCCCAGCTTCCTCAGCTCTGCTTCCAAGGTGAGACAGAAAATTCATTTTTGTTATAAATTATACAGCTTTTTTACATGATGGTGGTTTTAATTTCATCTTTTTGTCCAACAGAGCTCAGGCAAACTGTCCGAGCCTTCTCTCTGCCTCCCTGTTGAGGACTCCCAAGACCTGTACGCACCTCCCTCCCCAGGCGCTGACTCGGGGCCCTTGGGTGGAGCGGCTCCCGGTCCCGGCCTTGGAGGAGACTCACAAGGTCGCTTCTCCCTAGAAGACGACACCCATTCCCAGTTACTTGACGCAGATGGCTTCCTTAACGTGGGGCCTCGCCCCGGTGCGCCTCGCTCCCACAAGAGACAGTTGATCCTGGACAGCTTGGATGAAAACGCCATGGACGCCAACATGGGGGAGCTTTTAGGGTTGTGCTCGGGTGTTTTTGGGACGGCGGAGAGTAGCTCGAGCGGAGGTGGACAGGTGGCAGGAGGCCTCGGGGCGACACAGGAAGATGAGCTGCTCGGGTTGTGCTCGGGGGCGTTTCCGCCCACGCAGGCTGACAAGGAGCAGACGGAAACTGAGAAGAGTAAAGAGGGAGAACAGGATGAAGATACTGACAATACGATGGACCAGCTGCTGGGACTGTGTTCAGGCAAATTTCCCAGTCAAGGTAAAGGAACATATGTGCCTTTTGTGTATTGATTTAAAAAAGGTTAAAATCAACTTCAGTTAACTAAATCTATGATGCAGACTGCTCTCAGTAAATCATATCGGACGATACATTTAATAAATTACTTACCTGATAAAGTTCTATTGTTAAGATGACTGTCCTGTGGCTCGACATCCCCCATGTTATGTTCTTTTTACGTTTTATGGTTTTGTTGCTATCAGTATGTACCTTGATTCCACATTTAGTCTTTTTTTTCTGTCTCATAATTTTAGATTTTCATGGTTTTAAAATGTTATGTTTTGCTTCCTGTAACACAATCTTTATGTTTGTCTTCTTTTGCCTCCAATTTTAGGTTCTGCTCATCCGGCTTCACCAGCACAAGACAGGTACAGTACAAATATCTGATCTGATCTTTAATCATTAACCATCTTCATCAATCATTTTGTTGACATAAAGCACTTATCTATCTGTAAAAGTTGATTACTCATTTGATAAAAGGATTAAGGGAATATTAATATTTGTGTAATATATAAGATTCTCAAAGTGATTTCTCTCTATAAAGTAAAACAAAACCAGAGGAAGAGGAGCAGGAGGAGGAAGAGGACTGTGAGTTCCGGCTTCTGTCAGATGTGGAAAGTCACAGTGAGGAGGTAAAAATATTTCCCACGCAAACACACAAACTCTCACTGTCTCTCTTTTATCATGTGGGCCAAGTGACAAAACGAGTCAATTTTGCCTTTTTATAGGAAAACGACGATGAGGATGGTGAGGAGGACGATAATGATGATGATGAGGAGGAGGATGAGGCGGATGCTGGTGAGGAAGAGGGGAACGATGAGGTGGAAGAGGAGGAGATGGAGGGTGTGTTCGCACCGCACCGGGTTAAGAAGAAGAAGAAGAAAATGTAAGTGAAGAATCAAATCAACCTTTATTGATACATGAGGAATCTTTCACGCTCATTTAATTAATGAGATAATTTGTCACGAGGAAGAAAAAGTGAGCAAAGCTACTGTTTGCATCATAAAGTGTTTTAAAAGTTGTTTCTCGCATTCTGTTCTCAGGCATTTGGCCGACTACTTAGAGTCGGAGGCTGAGCTGTCGGGCAGTGACGAAGGCAGCGAAGACGAAGACGATGATAGAGGCAGCGAGTACGAGGAAGAGGAGATCCTTGAAGAGCTTCCCTCTGACGAAGAGCTGGCAGACCAGGTCAACAAGATCCACATGTGAGTAACTGGCTGGTTTTACACCGTGTTGATCATCTTACTAATGAGGCTGTTCTCAACTGAAATAATTAGTTTATCAAATATATTTATTTATATCTTTTTGGCTAAAATGCATTAATGCAAGTACAGACTGAGCTTCTGTGGAAGAAAAGTTTAGGAAAAACCTTTAGTAGGAAGATACTAAAAGATGGATTGATTGTTTTTTTTTTTTTTTTTAAACTGAGAGATGAACGTTTTTAAAAATGTATTTATTGTTTTTTAAAGGAAGCAGATAATGGATGATGATAAGCGTCGTCTGAGGCTGTACCAGGAACGCTACCTGGCTGACGGTGACCTGCACTCTGACGGTCCGGGACGAGCTCGCCGCTTCCGCTGGAAAAACATGGGTACGTTTACAGGATGGGTAGTTGATACCTGTCGAATGCTGGTAATTAATGTTGAATTCAGAGCTGAAACTAACGATTATTTTCTCGATTGACCGATTAGTCATTTGGTCTAAAAAATGTTGATCCTCAAAGGTCTTTTTTTACATTTTCTCTTGAAAAATGACTCAACAGTTTATCAATTATCAAAATAGTTGGTGATTAATTAGCCATCGACTAATTGTTGCAGCTCTAATTGAATTTAGAATATTATTGGACTTTGACCAGTAGATGATGAAGTCATAACACTAAATGCTTTGAGTTTGTTTCTAGTGGGTCTGAATATAAATTATATAATATATTTTAATTAGCCAAGAACACCTGACTTTCTGAGCTACTGATCACAAGTTTCACATTTATTTTGTTACTATTATTTATTAAGATGTAAAGCAGATGTTTGAAGTCCGTTAAATATTCAATTTAGACTTTAGAAACTCAGTAAAGTGTCTTTTGAAGTTGCTCCCAAGAGCCATTTACTCATTTTAGAGCTTCATTTTGAATCTTTCCTCCAGACGACGGCTTCAACATGGACGGGACGGGAGCAGAGGGCGAGGGTGAGGAAGAGGAGGAAGACGGCGACGTGGACCTAGCTGAGGTCCAGAGGAGGAAGGAGAGACTGGAGAGAGAACAGTGGCTCAGAGAACAGGTAGCTTTATATCTCTGTGAATGTTTGTGTGTAATACTAGCTACTAACTAGCTAAATGTGTGTGCGTGCTTGGATCGTTATTTTATTTTATCTTCATTCCTTTCTCCGTGTCTCTTCTCACACAGTCTGAACAGAAAGCCAAGAAAGGGGAAGACTTGGATGCTGATGATGAGAAGATTGGAGATGAAGATAGTCAGTTTATGAAGCTGGCCAAGAAAGTGACTGCCAAGACTCTACAGAGGAAAGGTTGGTTTGATACGAGGCCTCACAAGAAGAATCCAATAACCCTTAAAAGCAACCGACCGTTGATATTGATTATCATAATAGCAAACACATTAAAACACAACCAGGTAAAAATGTAAAAAAAAATGGCTCAAAAAGGTGATTCCATAGTTTGATTTATGTGTTTCCAGTTAAAATCTTGGCAGGTTGAACAAGCTGAAGACAGGGAAACCCTTTTTTTATTTATTTTTACTACTGCTAGTAAACAGGATATAATCGAGGTCTTGTGATGAAAGTGTGATTTACACTTTCCAGATTTTTAGCCGAGAGAAATAGTCTAATCTTAGATGTTCCTGGGTTGATACGCTTTTTCATCCTCTTAACTCAGTCGAGAAGACTGTTGGTAACGTCACCTGATGTGCTCCAGCGCTCTGGAAAACGAAGCAGAGCCGCACACACACACACGCGCACATGCACAGATTGCACCAAAACACTGGCGTTTATCCCAGCTAAACCAAACCTGGCAAAGAAAACGCTGCCAATCCTCTTGTTTCAAAACGACTATTTGATTCCGAGTGTTGATTTCCCAATAGCTGTGGTATTCTTGTGTTCCCGGCAATACGAGATATGAATAAAACTGTGTGGCTGCATGTAACATTCATGAGTTTTTGTCACCGGGCTTTTCACCTCCTCAAATATAAATGACAAAGTGGCTCTACAATAGTACGTTAGGTAGAAAGGGCTTCATTATTTGTACGGCTGTAATGCTTTTTTAATGCTCTCTCTAGAAATAAATTATATGTTTAATAATAATTATACACAAACAAGTATCTAAATGAAGAAATGCAAGTATACCGTGTATATATATTAAAATCTGCTGTTTTATCAACATATCGAGAGAGTGGTTTATTGAAGAGTTTTCACTCAGACTAATTCACTATTCTCATCACCAGAGCTTCCTGTGGCACCACAACCAGAGAAGAAGACGTCAGCAGCTCTCAATCCCTTCCAGAGACCCTCGCAACCCTTACAGGTACGTCACTGTGAATATAGAGGGCGGAAAGTCTTCATTATTTCAAATAGTAAATCTCTATTTGTGTTGTTTTCATCACATAAATGCTACTACTAGAGAAGACTTTGCTTCATTGTAATCTTGAGTTTAGTTGCAGACAGTTTACAACAAAAGCTTTTGTATAAAGTTTTTGTTGTTTCACAAACTGGTGGCATCTGACTTTATGAAATAGCATAACTTCATCACTAGTCTGTTAACACCTAAAGCCTTTTTTTCTGGATCTTATGCTGAGAAAACATCTCGTTGTTTGAAGCCAAATATGTTTACTGGGGTCTGTTTGATTGCGTTTATCATTTGGAAACATCTTTACCAGCCAAATGCTGTAATTGAGAAGATCCAGAAGATCATTTATAAGTATAAAGCATCCAGTAGACTACATAGTGAGGCCAGCGGAGAAAAGAAATGTAGTTTTCTGTCTTGTCTCTTTATGTCTACTAAACAAAAATTATACCGACAAGAGTTCAAAATGTTGCAAAGCGGGAGATGTGATGTGAGTGGATGTCGGCCTTAAATATTTAACCAACAACGTTCATTACGTATTCTCTGTGATCCGTACAAGGTCAGTCTTAAGATTTATGTTTTATTGATGTCCTCCAGGTGAGAAGAGGGTCGCTCCTGAGTCAGCCTAAATCCGTCCTGCAGAAGTTGGCTTCCATCTCGGAGGGGAATCCTCTGGCGCCCAGAAACAGCCGCGGATTCCTGTTTCAAACGTTGTCTCCCGAGAAGGACAACAACTCGACCTCAGATGCTCCTCAGAAACAAGTGAGTGAAAGAAACGTCACTAAACGAACGCGTCGTGTCGCGTCGTCCTATTAATGCAGATATAAGAAGTGAAATATCTTAATAGCTGCACATAGATTAACGTTATACCCATTTGCGGTGACCTGCAAGTATGTACTTTCTCTGTAGAAGCTCAGATATATGATGCTGAAAATACTAGACTATCTAAAGGAGGCTAAAAGTTAATTACCTAAGTCTTGGTTTCAACTGCTCACACGAGGTATCGTTATTCTGTCCCTGTACAGTCGTCCAGCTCAGTAGACAGGGGAAAGAATTACGCGCTCCAGTGTACACAACGGAGAAATAAACGGGTGCAAAAGGCAACACAATTCAGTAGTATTAAGCAGTATAACACGAGTGAGTCAGTGAGTGGTCGTAAACTGCAGTGTTGCGTATAAGAATGTCCAAAACCCCACATCCTGTGTGAAAGCCCAGAAAAAGAAGTGTTGAAATCATACAAAGAAACCGATTTTCCAAAAAACCATTTTTACAACCAGAACAGCAAAACAATGTCAGACTGGCTGCAAAAAAAAAAAAAAAAAAAAAAAAAATTCTCAGAAGTACTAAAGTAGTATAATCTAAGTCTCTGGTATGTACTCGTGCGCTCAGTCAGTCCCAAAGGTATGTGTTTTCATGGTGATATTGCCAAAATACACACACACTGCAAAATGTTCAACTCTGGGTCATTAGGTTGTAACTCACACTGGCTAACCAGACGCTTTGTGATTAAATGGAAAACAGTTAACGAGCGTTCACCGGGAGAAGTCGGAGTAGTTGTGTATGTGTGTGTGTGCATCCGTAAGGTGCTGGATACAAAAATCAGCTAATATGCTATACAAGGAGTATGCAGACACTCAAAATCTCCCTTTTTTTAATTTTTATAAGCAACATTTCAGGGCTAGTTAAGTTAAATAAAAGGTAGCTTTGGTTTAGTGTTACTCTTAAATCACGTTCACCAGGGGGGTCGTTCTACCTGTCGGCCATAACGACTGTTTGCAATTAGTCGCTCACAGCAACAGCAACGTTGGACCCCACCACTGATCTATAAAATGCCGGTTTGGAGAGTATACTTAAAAAATTGATCTATTTAATAGAATAGACGATGCTTATGCTGAAACGGTAAGTGAATATTTGTTATCCACTTTTTTTTTTCCCCCTACTGATTAAAAAAGAGGTAAATTACTGGTCTGGACTTAACTCAGCTAGATTTCTCAACCCTGTCTGGTTGTGTCTCTTTGGCAAGACCTCACTGTTCTAAAATAAGCACAAAAACAAAATACTTTCCTAAGAGCTTGGAGAGACTTCTCAGTGTGTGATAGTCATGTGAGAGTGATGGGTGAAGTTATATACACACACACACACGTCTTCTACATTTATGACACTAGGTGGAGCCAAAGCCCACACTGCTCACGTTAGATCCAGACAGATGTTGTGCTACTAGATGTTTTTAACACCTGTCATCAACATGTTTAGCAGCGAGAATGAGGCTAAAACTAACTATGCCACAAAAATATTCACCCATTTATTCATTCAGCACTTTATTATTTCAGTGTTTGTTGACGTTTTGTTTAATTACAAGTGTTGATAAAAGACTTTGGATGTGCTTGATCCTCAGACGATGAAGAAGAGGGGGCAGGTGGCGGCTGTGAACCCTGCAGCTAAGAGGGTCTGCAGGGAGAACAAACCTGCCGGACAGACGAAAGGCCCCCAGAGAAGCATTTTCAACTTCCTGGACCACTGAGGTCACGATTACATTACAACTGAATGATGATAATCACCAGCAGGCTGGGAGGCCGAATGTTGTTCACCAGCAGCTCCAGCAGCTGATTGAGGCCTGAATTTAACATCAACGTCCAGTTTTTCAATCTCCATTTAAGACTTTAAAAATGAAGGAGGTTGCCAGGATGCCTTGTAGACGACTTCATACGTACAAATACAGATGGGCGTGTTTGTTTACGATGCAAACTAATGAGCACAATCTGATGTTTTACTTGAACTTTTTTCCTAACACACACTTGCTGTCCACTAGTTAAATCCATCGTGCCATCAGAGGCGATCATCCGTCACATCATTACTTGACTTTATTTGGACTGCTTTTCCTTTATGTCCATTTAAAAATGTTTTATCATGTAAATAGGATTGAGTTGGTTTTAAATTGATAGGGATTTTTTTATGTATTTGTTTTACATTGTAAATAAAAGTGTATTTTAAGACATCGCTCTAATTGGTTTTTTGTCTCTATCAGCAGGACTGGATGCAAAGTTGCCTGTTTTTAGTAGTAGATTAATGTGCAACAGGTATAATGTGTATTCTTGGTGGATGAATGAATACAGTTTGCAGTATCAAGGGTCACTGTTGTATCATACCTGGATTTGTTGAGCTCAGTCTTATCAAATCTTTGTTTTTATCCTTTTTATTAGCAAAAACAACTACAAAACATCGAGGTAGCAATTTAGCTAAATAGCAAATATGTAATAGAGCAGAATAACTTTAATGTTAGAATATATTAAGTATGTGAGTGTCGATCTTGGAGTTTAAGTTTTTAAATACTAAGTAACTTAATGTTTTTAAAAGCTGAACCTGGATAGCCAGTAGAAAGGTTTCCAATTTGATGAACAGATGACTACAACTGAATTCAGATTCAATGAAAGGCTGTTGAACCTCAACAAAGCTCCCCGACGCCATTTTCATTGCACCTTCAGCATCAGAGCAATTGATTTTATGAGCACTTTCATCTACATAAACATGAAAAGGGCAATGATTTTTGTTGAGGGAGTGTTTTTTGTTTTTTTGTTTTTTTTTTTTAATCATTTTTGCCTCTGCATGCTATACATGGATTTCAATTACATTGCACACAAGAAAGGAGGCTGTCCGAGGAGATGAAGCTCGGAGATCAGTTTGAAAGTTAGATGCACAATATCATTATCATTTGAGAGAAAAACCTTGGTAGTAATTGGAAATGCAACATGGTGTTGATGTATCATATTCAGTGTGTAGGGAGATTTGTGTCTGGACTAATAGAAGGGATACAGCTGTTAGAGATCAGTATTTTTATTATCTCTTTTGAGTTATTAGGGGTTTTCACTGAGTACAATACAAACAAAACTGTTCTATTTGTAAGGGCAGTTAGATTTCATGCAAAATACTTGTAAAGGTGAGTTTTTGGGGCAGATTAAGTGTAAGATTAGTCATGTTCAACATGTCCAGATGGAAGATGTTTGTTTGTTTAAATAAATTTGTATAGGAACGGGAACTCTGTACAGTCCAGTTTAAAAAATTTCCCGACTCGCCTTTATCCTTCCAGTTAGTTTGTTGTAGAAACTGCATTGGGGAAAAAAACTGGTAACATTTACTTCCTGTTCTGAACATTTTCTACTCCCAACGCAATAAACACCCTTCTACAAATATACACTGCCAGGCCTCCTGTAAATAAACACTATACTGTCTATCTTAGCGGATACACTTATTTCAGTAAAGTTTCCACTTGGGAGCAGAACTTTCCCTGCAGACATTGCTGAAATGTCACCACTTGCCTGGAAAGGGCAAACTTAATTCTTTATTCTTTATTTTGATCCCCATTAGCTTCTACAAAGTGGTCGCTAGTCAGCATGAACAACAATAAAACAAACATAGAGATCAGAAAATAACTCTAAAAAGGTAGACGATACAAACTTCCAATAAAAAGAAAAACTAAATTGTCGAGATGGAAACAAAAAGGGAAAAAAAACTAATAAAAAAGGTTTTAAAGCCACAACTGAAAGCAACATGTAAGTGTCTTTTACAAAAACTGCACACTCAAAAGGCCACTGGAAACCAGTAAACCCATTTTGTGATTAAAACACAAGTGGAGAAACAGAATATAACTGATGTTTTGTTCCTGGTTGTTCATGAAAAAACAATTTTGGCAAAGTGATTTAGGTTTTGACAGAGCTGAAAGCTTTTAAACAAGTTAATCCATATCATGTATGAATATCCAATCATCTAGCAGACTCCACTTCTCCGACCATCCTTCGCTGAAACTCTTTTAGGGACTCTTTACTCTTTCTTTCACTTTTTCTTCCTGGTTTAAAGCGTAATTGCATTTAGGAGACTAATGATTTGGTAAGTGGCTAATAATAGGCCGGCATTAAAGGGAGGGTCTTCTAACGAGCCCTTTCATCTCTCTCCATCTCATTAGTAGCCACGGTGATTAAGAGGAGGTCCCGGGGTTAGGATGGGCACAGGGGGCCCTATTACACATCATTAGGGGCCAATGCCAGGAGGGTCTGGAATGAACCCCATGGTGGGCCCCGCCTATAGTGAGCTGCTGTACCTGCAGGCAGGCGGGCTTAATCCTAGTGTTGTTTATTCAATTATTGCATTTTTAGCATTGTCAAAAAGGTTTTCACCTGTTTTGTTTTTTTTTTTTCTGAGAGTCAAAAGTCTCAGAAACATCACTGGATTCTGTGAATGAATGAATAATTTGATAGAGTTTGGTGCGGAACTGCCTCTATCATTATTTTTGAGTCATTACTATGCAATTAATCGAGATAAAGACTCGATTCCGAATCCTAAGGGTCTGTTTGCGGGGTCAAGAAATCAAATTTAATTAGATTTTAATAGGAATAACGACTGTGGATGTTAGGAGAGTAATTTAGCTTTTGCTTTTTATCCCTTAATTCTTTTTCCCTGTCTTCTCTAAGCATCAACACCGTATGCGCTTCTCCAAACTGAATTTCACAACTTTGTTTAACCCCCCGAGAGGGAATTACGAGGTCAGCGCAGTAAACCCAAAAAAAACCCCCTGAACTCCCAATTCACTCCACACTTGAAAGAGGAGGAAGGTTACATGTTTTGGCACCGAGGCCCCGGCTTCTAAATATCTAGAGGACACGGATCTAGTTTTATTCAGATTATGAGGAGGAGAGAGGGCAGAGGGTGGAATAATTGAAGAGAAACATGAGCTGTAGCACCCAAGGGTGTGTTGCTGTGTTTGTCTGCGTGCCGTGACGTATGCACTTGTATGTGTGTGTCTACTCACATCTACGCTTAAAATAAAAGTGTATAATTATTGTGCAAAGCGACCCCGTGCTGGATTACTGTTTCAATTTAGCACGTCTTGACCGATTTGGCTGATTTTTTAAGAGTGCTGGCTGTGAGCTCCGGGTGCAGAAGGGCTCTCTTTACAGTCTATGTGCATCTCAGCACCGGGGATCTGACAGTGAGGCCCATGGGTGCTGGCCGCCTTCGGCCACTGTCACAGTCGAGACTGGTGCTGGAGCAGATGTGGAGCTGAACTGAGGGAAGTGGGTCATGGCGCTGCAGGCTGTGTACAATTCAAACAAGGTCTTATTATGCACAAGGTAAGTCATGCTCCTTTTTTTACTCTTTCCGTGTGTGTGTGTGTGCGTGAGTGTGTGTGAGTGTGCGTGAAAGGCGAGAGGGTGGTTAGTGTTAACATTACAATAATCTTTCTTCCCTCAGGAGGCCTCGCAGACGACCCTCAACCCTCCGAGTTCAGTCTATCTCTCTTTCTATCAGTGTCCTCTGTAGTTGTCTTTTGTAACTTGGGTTTTTCTTTTTCTTTTTTTTTCAGAGAGAGAGAGAGAGAGAGATGGAGGGAGAGATGATTTTGCGTGTGACGAGGCCTTGGGCGGACGGCTGTGTTTGATGTATTTTTTATGTGCTTAGGCTACTGGTGAACGATGGGGAGGAGGTGGGGGGGGGGAGGGAGGAGAGGGAGAGAGGGAGGACGCCTGGAGCTGATGCACTTGAATGGGGATGTTGTTGAAGGAGAAAAAGGGAGGGGGGAGGGAGGGAGGAGGAAGAAGAGCAGAAGGATAGGGCTAGAAGTGTGTGTGTGTGTGTGTGTGTGTGTATGTTTGTGTGTGTGCGTGGAGAAGAGAAGAAGAGGGGGGGGACATGAGTTTTTCTGCCGCCAGCGACGACATGTCAGGGGGATGAGAGCAGGGAGGAGAGAGACAGTGAACACTTGTTAAGTCTGTCTGATGTAGCCTCTCTATACCGCACACACACACACACCTCTAGAAAACACTTGCACACACACACACACACACACACTCATAGACAACTGCTGTGCCATTAGATCTGAGATTGACAATCATAAAAGCAGTCAGTCACCAGTTTGGAGAAATATCACGCTGCAACAAATCCTGCAGTCCTCCCTTTGCAAGGACTGGAAACATGATGTTGCCTTTCAGTGTTGCATTGTGGGTAACATTTTGAATGCCGTAAACACACCTGAGATGGTAGATAACTTATAATATCATGATGAGATTTTTAAAAAATCCATCCTCCGACACTCTTTTAGGCTTATACTGTACAGCTTGATGATGATGATGTGTTCACTGCCTACCAGAAAGTGTTGGCATTTTCTGCACTGATTTGCCTTTTCTACTTCAAATTCACTTGGTTGGTTTGCCTGCATTTCCCAGAGTGCCTTTCTGCAACCACCACAGGATGAGCATGACCTTGCTCGCTGCCATTAGTGAGGAGAAGGTGGAGACAGAGAGACAAAAATAGCAACAGCCTTGTAAAAGCAACACATCATGTTTATTTTTAGTAAATGAAAGTGAGTTTTGTCTCTAAGCTCGATAACCTTTAACTTTTTTTTTGCTATGGTTGATTTTTTACTATTAATGAGTCTAGCTAGAAGCCCTTTAGGGAGTTTAATTAACATAATCTCAACTCAAGGTCCAGCTAACTAGCTTTCTGCCGAGTTGAGATTCTTGTGTCAACTTCGGTTTCAAAGGTCATGAATGAATTGTCAAAATCAAAATCTGTTTATTTATGATGATTAAGAAAGCAAAGAAAGACAAATCCAACTATCAAACTCTGTGTAAACACTGTGTAGAGTTGAGCTGGGTGGTCTCGAAAAAGTTTTGTTTATATTTTTCAAATCATATTTATTCATTTAGATTTTCTTCACTGTAATTAAGTTCTGGTGAAGAGATGCTGAATCCTTTAATTATGTATTTACTGGCCTAAAGTTGTCCAATTATAAATATGTATATATGTTGAGTTTAAAAATACTGGAATTGGCCAATAAAATATCTACGCAGTGTAAGTGTTTAAATAGCAGGATGTAAACTCCTCCACAGGTTGCTAAAACCTGCTTTACTCTAATTGATTGATTGATCATTTTAAACATTTAAATATTTATGAATACATTGTCTTTGTGTGTAGAGTGGAGGAGCTACAACTGAATTTCATTGTGCAATCCTGCATTGTATAATGATAATTAAAATGAACCTTGAACCTTATTCCTAGAAAAATACTCGTGACCTCAGTGATCTCAAGAGTTGCATCATGACTTCATGGATTTCAACCTAATATGAACTAGTTTAACCCACTTTTGGTTATTTTACCTTCAAATCACCATTTTTAAAACATTATATTTATTGTTTATTGCTTTAAATACACACATAGGTACAAAAAGTAAAAAGAAGTACACCCCAACACCCCAGAACATGAAGAACAAACTGCTTCTCAGACACACAAAAAAATTGTTTTGTACATCTGTAATCCCTGAAAAGACAAAAAAACACATTTCTAAAGTGAAAATAGATCATCAAATAACACCTCATTGTCAGTTATCAATATAGTAAAATGTGCCACCTGCCACCGGAGGCTCAGTATTCAAGTTAAGCCCCGCAGTGGGAATCAGGCATAAATCATCACCGTCATAAATCTACTGGGCTTCATGACAGGCGACACCATCTTTAGCCCTGACCTAACTTTATTTTTAAACTGCCTTCAAATCCCGAGAAAAGAGCAGATACTTGCATCCGCATTGTATCTGCTTACAGGCTAAACTGCTGTGGCTCGATAGGCAGCGTCACCGTAATGCCACAGCCTGCTCAGTAGTCCAGCTGTCATCCTTACTTATTGAGTTTCTGAATAGTTATATCAGAACTTTGCTCATCTTTTCTCTGACCTAGTCCACCATGGAAACATCCTAGCATCCTATCCTCACCAAAACTACAGTGGCCCAACTGGCTTGATAGACAACTTAACGTCCACTCAGTCGTCCAGCTGTCATCCTTACTTATGTAGCTCACAAATAATTCATATAAGTACTTTTCACTTCACTTTTTGTCTGACCTGGTCCACCGTTAAAGCATTCTTGCATCCTATCCTCACCAAAACTACAGCGGCTGACCCAACTGGCTTCATCTGAATGCCATAGCCTGCTTCACATCAAGGTTTACATCAAGGTGAATTCATCCCTCCTCCTCCTCTTCCTCTTCTTGATCATCTATCAGGTCCATACACTTCTTCACAAAAGTAATAAATGGTCCCCAAACCTTTTTCAAACATATCTTGTATTTTTCTCTAATGGAAGACTTCCGCCTTTCCCACAGCAAGTCACCAAATTTAGCCTACTGGGATGTTTCCACTTTAAAGTCCTTGTTGTAATACAGAACCACTTAAAGTCTCAGTATGGTTATAAAACTCTTTCTGAGGTTTTTTTTTTTTTGCTGGAGGGCTGGAAGAACATTTCAAGACATCACTGTATAACCTTGTAATTTGGTTAACACTGTGCCATCATGTGGCTGTTGGAGTAGTGATAAATATATATATGTATATATATATATATATATATATATATATATATATATATATATATATATAGGGCTGTTGCTGTGCATTCAAAGCTTCATTACAGTAGCTAAAATAACAAAGGCATCATAGTAACATGACAGCCATTCATGTTCCCGCTATGAATTGTTTCAGCTCATTCTCTACGGTTTCCTCTTTTCCTCATAAGTCCCAACCCAGTTTAGGAAGTGTTATGACTCAACCAGCCATGTTTTTTTTTTTTTTCTTTTTTCCCAGAACCACTGTGGGAGTGAGGGGCTGAGTGGTGGAGGAGGAGGGGGGGGGGAGGAGAGAGGAAGATGAAGATAAACATCACATAGGAGGGTCGGAGGAGGAGGGGGAAAAAAATTGGGAGGGCGGTAGAGTCCAGCTTCTCCACCGAACAGCAAACCAGCGAAAAAAGGTAAGAATAAACCAGAACCTTTGCGAATAGATTCACACAGATCTCTGTCAGTCAGTTGACTTTTGCAACCGGCAAATAGGAAAGAACAGGAAGGGTCTGAGCTGAGGTTTTTTTTTTTACTGAGAAGGAATAGAGAGGAGACTGCACTGATATGGGGTGAGCGTTACATAACGCGCGACGGAGATGAAATATCTCTTTTCTCTGTGTTTTTTATCTAATTTAACCACGATTAGAACAAATGTCGCTTCTTTTTTCGTCGTTTGCTGTAGGTGACATAGGGTGTTTGTTTGTTTTTTTTTTATAACCTTTAGTGAATTATATTCATCACTAAGCCGTAAAGATGCAGCCATTGAGCGCCATTGGTCGCCTTTTATATATTTTCTGTCGTCGTCCGACCATAAACAGGCATCCGCTTTTAAATATTACACATATCCACCCTGCAGCTGGACTGTTCCGGTATTATTTTTATCTTTTTTTTCATCGCATTAAAGGCATATTTGGCGTATTTGACGTTGTTGCATGGAGAAAATACCTTTATACTAAACAGAAATCATCCCTAAGCATGCTTTTAAGACAATATCGATCATTTCACGTGTTAATATTCAGCTCTGGAGCTATAAATATGTCGATGTCAACATGGATGTTCAGTTGTTTTTTTTTTTTGTTTTTTTTTTTGCTGTCATCGTCGAGCATCCAGAATGCGCGCCCCCGAGAGAGAGAGACACGGTCGCTGTCCTTCAGCACCACGTGAGCGCGCGTGCATATATGGGGAGGAGAGGAGAGGAGAGGAGAGAGGGGGGATTGATTGACAGCAGCCTGAAGTCAGGATTAGAGAAATTTCCATTCTGAGGAGACATGTAAATATTTGATGCTAATAGAAGTGGAGTGCGCAGACCAGCCTGTAGTTATAGACATTATAAACAAGGAATTTGGTGCAGCCCAGGAGTGTGTGTGTGTGTGTGTGTGAATGTGTGTGTGTTTTGGGTGGGGTGAGAGGGTGAACTGGGTTTAATTTAGCCTCTTTTCTTGAGTTTTATTGTTGCTTTGGCTCATCTGTGTGTGTGTGTCCAATTGTTCTTATAATCCAGCACACAAATGACTAATTCTTTACATTTTTATTAACCGTTTTCCTGAGTGCATCAAAGCTTTTTAGACAAATTACTTGTGTTTTTCTGACTAATATGCAGCTACTGCTTTTGACTCATGTCTGTACACTAAATCAACTTGCAGAGAAAGGAAAAACCGCTCATGATATAATCACAGAGAACATTTAGTCACCTTTTTTTTTTATTCTGCTGTCAAAATCGCTTTATCGTCGCCTGATAATGCCGCAGATTGCCGCTCTTGTGCGATGAGGCCACTTTAAAGATCTATCTGAGAGTCCACTGCAGAACAGCTCTGAGTTAACAAGCAGTGTTTTGTCTGGAAAATCAAACTTGTGAGACAAACAACGGGAAAACACAGGATGTTGTCAAGAGGACGGTGTGGATTTGACAGCTCGTTACATCAAAACAAGGGGTTGCTGTTATCTCTCGGATGTTGGACTTTTCCACAGAAGACAATCTGTGGCGTTGCTTGTTTGGGTCGGGTGTCGTTGAAATCTTTCGATACTAACGCTGATATGACACCGTTACCAAAGCAAAACCTTACTTTAAAGATTATAAATATCCTTCTACAAGCCCTTTAATAAAAGCAAAACTTCTCAAATGTTAAGTGTTTTTTGAACACGCACAAAGACTTAAGATTTCCTTGATACCAAGAAATATGTTGAGGTTTGACACCCAGTTCCATTAAACGGATTACCAGTAAAGGCAACATGATGTTCACTGTCATGGATTATCGTTCTCAAGCAAGTTTCAAGTCTTTTCAAGTTGATTTTCATGTTGTATAGATATGAACTAAACCTTTTGGCTGCTTAGAAGGTTGTAAAAACACTGAACAACTTTAAGTCTGCTTTGGAATATGTTTGTCAGTAATAAGTAAGTAATTTGACCTTAAAGAGAGCTGTAATGTGTCTTTGTCTCCTTGTCATTTCAGTGAGTCTCAGTCGAGGTCCATGATGCTTCACCATCAGGACCAACCTCTGAACTCGGCCTACGGAGGCTCCGACAATGGCTCTTCCTCCTCGCTGCGAAACAGGAAGTGTGACAAAGACGGCAACTTCAACTTCCTGCCTGGCAAAGATGATGAAAACTTCTCCATGACGGGCAACAGCGGAGGGGGAGACGAAAACCGAAACCAGGTGCGTCCTCGTAATTTGGGCCCGTTGGGTCGCGACCCTCCGAACTCTTCCTCCTCGTCCCCCGGGTATCACAACACGGCGGTCGTGTCGCCCCGCTCCCGCCTGCCCTGCTGGAGAACCCTTGAGCCTCTGCCGGAAATCGAGAGCGGGGATGACGGGTACGGCCGAGTGCCCCCCGACGGAGCAGAGGAAAGGAGGATGGAGGAAGAGGAGGTAAGGATGATGATGATGATGAGCCAGAATGAGGAGAAGCAGAGAGAGAAAAGGGAGCTGCAGAACAGGAAAGGCAGCTCGGGTTCCAGAGGAAGAGAGAAAGACGAGGAAGAGGTGGAGCTGGAGGATAACGACGAATGGGGAGACAGCGACTCTGAGTCTGAGTTCAGCTACCGGTCCGGCAGCAGCATGCCCTCCCTCAACTTGGAGAGCGGAGGTGAAGGGATGCTCATGGGAGGCTGGGACCGCATCGGTGTCGGGGAACCCAAATCTAACCACCAGGAGAACGACGTGACCAGAAACAGCAACAGAGATCCGGCTGAAAGAAAGCAAAGCTGCAGCCGCAAGTCGCTGACAGGAAGCAACCTGGGAAATCTTCTGGAGGAAGGAGCGGAAGAGCAAGATGAAGATCAGTCGTCAGACTCAGACGGCGAGCTGCCAGAGCTGATGGACACCGTCTGGACGCTGCGGGACCGCGAGCGCTTCAAAGCTCAGGAGATGGAGAAACACCAGGTGCAGCTAACCATGTACCGCCGGCTGGCGCTGATCCGCTGGGTCCGCACCCTGCAGGGCCGCATCCAGGAGCAGCAGAACCGCCTGCAGTCCAGCTTCGACGTCATCCTCACACACAGGAAGGAACTACTGCGTATGGGCGCCGCCGTGGCCACCACCGCCGCGCCCGCCGCTGCTGTCGGACAGTCATAGAGAGAGAGAGAGAGAGAGGGGAGGCACTGGAACAGGAAGTGGTTAACAGAGAGGGAACTCAAACTGCATTTTTGCTCTGTTTGCTTCTATCCTGAAGACATTTTCCCCTGAACACAAGACAATCTCCAGTCATTCTGTCTGATGTTTTTGAGTTTTCACACTCATGTTGCTGATTGTAATGACAAAAAAACTTGTTTTTTTATTGATTTTCATTATGACGTCCTACCCAGATGATCAATAAATGTATCCAAGTCATCTTAAATCTTCCTCTATATCTACACCAAACCAAAATTTAAAACTTAGGATGTATTTTGGTCAAAACAATGAGATGCTTTGACACTATATGGTGGGATTAATATGTTGTTTATATGAAAAATGTTCAATGTGTGTATGCTGTGTTTGTTTGTCTTGACCTGTGAGTACCTGCCATGCCAAAAAAAAAAAAGTATTGGAAGATATCATGTAGACTTTAATAGTGTTATAGATGATTTATACCTGGAAATGATGAAGCTGTATATAGAGATAACTATGATAAATTAAAACAATAAATAAAAGTATCTTATATCTCAACATTTCGTGTGTTCCTCCTTTTTGTTTACACACCCATAAAACCCGATCTAATGAAATCTGACTTTTCGTTATCACATTTTTAAATAGATTAATCTGAGGGGAAGTAGACAGAGTTGGCTGATAATACCGCTTTAAGGGCCTAGAGCCTTCATTTCATTCCAGATCAGCATGTTGATTTCAAGGAGCAGGTTTATCAAAGCTCTCTCAGAGAAGATAGAAGCTAAGAAGGGGCAGTTTTTTTTTGTTTTTTTTTATCTTCTGTAGCTGTTCTTGCTGTATTCCAGCCCCTTGGGCGAATGACCTTTCAGCTAACAATTGCCTCTTTGTCAGCTGAACAAAGTTGGTTTGTATCGGCTCATCACACGGGGTTGGAGAGTGTGTGTTCTGCAGGGAGTGTGATAGCCGTGTGAGGCTCAAGCGTCAATCTTTATGGGCATAGCTGCTGCCTTCAGGCACTCCCGAGATCATCTCACCTCTTTCCGTGTGTGTGTGTATATATATATATATGTGTGTGTGTGTGTGTGTGTGTTCACAGAGATACCAGCCTCATTGCCACCCTATAATCTCCAGCTTTAGCGAGTTGTAGGGGGGGCCCCCGGGGAGCCTGTCAGTCTGCGCCCCGGGGCCCTGCATGTCCTATAAGGGCCCCGGTGAACAGACGCCGGTCCGGTTACGCGCAGGAGAGCCAAACCCCGGGGCAAGTTTGGGATAATCCCCGGCTATGCCTCCTAACTTACTCCCATTTTTTTTTTGAAAAAAAAAAAAAAAAGCTTATCGCCTCTCTTGGACGCAGACATCGCAGTGAAAGTCTGAGTGAATTTACATATTGATCCGTTGTTCTCTGGCTGAAGGTGGATGTTTGCGAGGCATCAAAGAGGACGGATAACATGTTTACACCGGGATAGTGACTTGTAAGTAACGTGCAAGCAACCACCTCTAGAAAAAAAGGGACACAGTGGAAGAACAAACATGGCTTTTATGGTGATTTCGTAAATAACCGAGACGTGATTTCAGGCTAGTTAGGAGGAGAGGGTATAAATTCATCCAAACAAAGCTTATGAAACACAGAGATAAATGAGCCTAAAAAAAAGTGGCACCTGCTCAGTTTCACCTCAGGAAATATAAGTGTTTCAGTATTTTTTTAGAGCATATGACGACGTTTTAGGAATTGTAATTCAATATGAAAATATCAGCTGGAAGAGAGCATGTTTATTATTTCACCTCCCACTAGTGAGAATCAAAGGTCCAACCACTTTCTATTAAGGCGCCATTTATAAAGGGTTTATGAGGTGTAATGACTTCCTTACTGTTAATAAATCATCTACTAATGGTTTACAGATCAGTTATGTGACACTGATTGGGATCAACCTAAAGTTTGCCTGTGAATTGTCTTCTAATAAGTCATCAATCTGCAGCTATAAATGATAAATAGTCGTAAATAATAAGAGTCACGTGTTTCTCTCGTTCTAATAAACTAACAGCAAACGTTTGTAGTTCATCTGAGGTTAATAACAAAAGGTCAAAACAACAAATTGCTTGTGTTAAAAAATTTGAGGATAAATATAGTTCCAGATGCTCTGCAGCTGTTTTCCTGAAGGTCAGAGGTCAAACGGTCCCATGAGGTCCCTGGTGAACTAAAGAGCTAAAAAAAAGACAATGAAAGTGTTCATAGAGGAGGTTAAACACCAGCCAGACAGACCAGAATTTGTTCTTATGAATACGTTGTAAATAAATCATTAGTAAATTGTTTATTAATCAACAATAAAGCCGTTAGTTACAACCCAACACAAACGTTATACACCCTTTATAAACGGTGTCTTATCAGAAAGCACTGACATTTTAAAAAAGAAAGATGACTTCATAATATTTATATGCACTTGACATGAAAATAAAAGGAAGTAGGATATATTCTCTCCTCATCCTGAACCTGAACACATTACTCTTGGTGACACAGCGCGACTTGTGACCCGCTGCGGGCGCACTGCGCACACATGGATGCACGCGAGTGTTTGGTTGTAAACCTGCTAATTCAGTCAGTAGTAAAAAAAAAAAAAGAGAGAGAGAGAGAGAGAGAGAGAGAGAGAGAGAGAGAGAGAGAGAGAGAGAGAGGAGGTTGGAAAACAAGGCATGAAAATGACAGGTAGCGTGTTAGATGCAGTTTTTTTTTTTCTTTTTTTGTTCCAATGCAAAAAATTTCCTGTGGAGCAGAGAGGTGCGCACAGCTGGGCCTGGTGGCACCCCCACGGCGCCATGGAGCGCCAGGAGGAGGATCTGCATTTGTGAGACTGTATCTTCCTGTTTTGTAATACAGTGCACCTTCTTCACTACCAACACCAACAGTGAGAACACAACATTTCTATGCTTCAGTGTCTGACAAAGGACTCCTATGTTTTCATGCCAGAGAGAAAAATGACTGTAATACTTCTATTTATACACTGTCGTTTCTATATAAAGGTGTTTTTAATCCTAAGTATCACTAAAGAAGTCACATGACATTCTTATAGTTTTTATATAAGCTATTCTTTGATGCTGTCTTTACCTTTACACCAGCACAAGTTCAACATTTCTTTCATATAAACATTTATCTGACCTCCTCAGATACATATAGCTGTGACTGATTGATAATAATACATTTACAATCAGATCTATTTTCACTACATTAAAGAAAGAGGCAGACTAGTATTATAATCTATCATTGATTGACTCGTTTAATTATTTTATGACTAAAAACACACAATAACTCTGCACAGCATTTTTTTTTCTATCACTTCAGTGTACACTTCCAACAAACACACAGAACATGCAATTTGTAACAATTTTCTTTAAATATCTAATATTACCTTCCCCTTTAACACCAGTTGAACCAAAACACACACACACAGTGGTAGAGTGGAGACACTTTAATGTTCCAGGCTTTCTTTAATATATAAATCAGGTTACAAATGACTCTGACATGATCAACCTTACGTTTAAAGATTATTCTCGTACTGCAGCAGAATCAATAAAAGTGTTTTTACCCATCAATCATGATTTAGAAAGGTATAAGAGCATTACACAGACACTAAACAAGTCCTAAACACAGTAATATAACCTCTGTCTGAGTTGACCTCGGCTTGCTTGACCTGTTACCTCTGACTCAGTCTTGAATCACACTTCAAATGCTGTCAAGAACAAGAAAATCTTGTACTGCTGGAAATCTCCCCGTGAGAAATACCAGGTTTTTTTCACATTTCATGGACATTCACACACTCATACATCTCTGACCTGGAGGACACACACACACACACACACCAGCCTCTCTCTGATGGTGACGGTGATGATGACCAGTAATCAGTGTCCACTAGGGGGAGACACTCCATCACAGACCCACTTAGAGCAGATTGTCACATGTTCATGTTTCCGTGTTTTGACAGCAGGGGGCAGCAGTTTGCACATGGGTGGATCATCCAGCAGTTTATAGAGCAGTGGTGCACTTTGTGGGGGGGGGCAGATTGTTTTTCACTACAGTCTGAATAATATAATATATTTTTTTAAAAAGTGGTTCCCAACATGAAGGTCAAGATAAATCTGAGGAGTGATTCACAGAAAAGGAAAGCAGAAGAAAAACAGACTTCTACCACACAAAACTATGTTTATTTTTCCAGACTTTCCTCTAATATTTGCTTTTTTTTATTTTTGTGAATTGCGGGATAATTTAGTCTCTTCAGACCTCTAAAATTGATTCAAATAAAGCAAGGGGGAAAAAAAATCACCTTTTGGTTGAACTGGTTGCAACCAGTATGCAATGATGAGGAGTCACAAGAGGACATGACTTTTAAAGGGTCACAAGCCAAAAAAAGATTAGGAAATGTTGATAAAAAGTATGAGGATGGTTGATTTATACAGTATAGTTTTTAAGTTTTGGACAGCCTACCTTCCTTTCTCCATTTCCTGAAGTTATACAAATGTAGAGATTTTTTTTTGAGAAAGAAAGAAAAACAGAAAAAGAAATGACAAATCAGGGACAACTTTATATCCAGTCGGCCTGCCTCGCTTTCATCAAAGAAAGAAAGAAAAGAAAAGAAAGACAATTACAAATGAGTGACTGCTTTATGGTCTTCTTCATTCTTTTAACCTAAAAACAGCCTTCAAGACATTACATTACATTTCCCCTCTGGTTCACTGATGTTTAACACTTACACGTCTGCTGTCAAAATGTGGCGATACACTAAAAAAGTTGCTTAAAATATCAAGGAAATCATCCAGATATTGTGTATTAAAACCCGTCAACATGCAGTTTTCACATTTTAATTCCCTTTAAGTATCTTTAAGGTTGGAGAATCATCTTATGTCACACTTTCTGACAGTATCACATACTGTATAGTCTGTATCAGCTTGTTGCGGCTCTTCATTAAAGCTATATGATGTTTACACTGAGATGTTACCGGCTCCACCTTTCTATTAAATGGAAATATTCTCATTTTCTTTCCCGTCATTCCCAAATTTTTTTAGATTGTCTGGAAACTTTGGTAAGAATGTGAATAAAGTTCTGTTGGTCTGAGCCATATTTGGCAGATCAGTAAGGTTTCAAAAGTTTAAAAAAAAGTCGAGCAAAAGATAATGTCCTTTTTGCCTCGATTCACCTAATCTCTGCACTCAATGAAAGCAGTGTCTGACGTTTTGTACGTTCCTGTCTGTGAGTAGCTTTTCATTCTTCATGCTGTCAGATTTACCTCCTCATGAACCGTAGCTGTAGACACTTATATATCACTCTGTCCCGAGTGGCATTTAACACTAAAAATCCTTAAAGATTACAGTTCCCTAGGACAAAGTCTGGGCTCTGTGGACATTCGGATGCCCTTGACATGAAAAAGTTTGGGAATCCCTGCTGTAGCCGAGGCTTCAGCTGTTGTGTGGAGCTTTTTGAACACAGAAATACATATATACCCTATCATACTCTCTCTCTCCCCTTCTTTCCTCTGCCTGATGTAGTGTGACAGTGTGTTAGCCCGCAGCACTCTGCTGGCGTGGAAACAATCAGCTTTGACAGAAAGGGGGTGGTGGTGGTAGAGGGAGGTAGAGGAGTAGGGAGGAGAGGGATGAAGGGAGGGGTGAGGAGGGGTGAAGAGGGGGAGGGGGGGTGAGGAGGGGGAGCTGCGGCCCTGAGGCCTGTGTATGATGAACTGGATAGAAAGACCTGTCGTCAGAGGAGAAACAACACAACACGAACAGACAGACAGACAGATAGACAGATGGATAGATAGATAGATAGATAGATAGATAGATAGATAGATAGATAGATAGATAGATAGATAGATAGATAGATAGATAGAATATTAGCTTTTTTTAGCCAACATTTGGTGCAAAATCACAGCCTTAAATAATCAAAAATGAACTGTAATGTAACGTTAAAAGAATTTCTGGAAACTTTCTTTAGATTTGTGCCATTTTACTGCAGCATAAGCGGCTCGTCCTTCTTGTAAAAATACTCACACAGACACCATTTCACCTGTAATTATTCTAAATATTAAGTCGTGGACATTTTAAGGGCTAAAATGAGCAGGAACAGATGTTTTAATCAATAGAGTTTTGAGGAAATTGTGTGTTTTAATGACTTGCTTTGCTTTTTTTCTTCATTTCTCTTCTTCTTGTAAATGTGTCGGGTTCACATGACACAATTATTATTATGTTGGTATTTTGGCTAGACCTCTCCTGATAAAAAAAAAAAAAAAGATATTTCAATCTTAACTTTCCTTTTTAAATTAAAGATCAAATATATAACCGAAAATGTGTTAAGTAGGATTCAAAGAGAAAGGAGAAATTTCCAATATGAGCTAAACAGGAGGTGAGCTGTACCTGTTTAATTAAAGTTCTCATTTTAGTCAAAAATAAATTATCTGTGATTATTTCCGCAGAGCCCGCCAACCATTTATTAGATTTTAAATAACTTTGTCTCATACATAAAAGATTTATAGAAACAAATTGTTTTTTTTCGCCCATTGCGCCCTAAAGTAGCTTAATTAGACTTGACTTGAAATGCAGATTGAAAACCATAAACAAGCTAAAAATTCATTCAAACCTTAATCAACAACAGCAGGACAAAAACAGGTCAAATATGTGAAATATGATTAGCTGACAAATCTAATAATGTGTTGTAACAACCTGTTGACTTGAGCAGGAACCACACAGCATATCAGGCCTTCATGACCCCGGTGTCATTCACCCACTTGACTCTCTTGATTAATTTAGTTAAAGCAATCAGGTCCATTATAAGTGCCCCTCTCAAGCCACAGCATCTTGTCAATCTCTGATTCCAGGACTTGAATCAGCCTGTGTGTGTGTGTGTGTGTGTGTGTGAGGGAAGGAGGAGGAGGAGGAGGAGGAGGGTGGTGGTGTTGATGCTTCAGCTGCCTCGTCTGCTATAACCAGCTAATAAATATGAAAACAGCAGGTTAAAACTTTCTTATTCGTCCCGTGCCTGAAAGGATTATACCCTTCTATAGAGTCCCGTGAAAAATCCCCCAAACCTCATAATGCCCAATGTTGTCCCATAAAACTGTGTTGGACAAAAGAAGGAGAAAGGGGGCTTTTTCACGCATAAGGGGTTTTCTCAAGAGCACATTGAGGGGAGCCCCGGCCGGGATCCGCCCATAGATTATCTGGCTGTCGGTGAAAGCGCGGCTGGGAGCGGCAGGTGCGTGTGCCAAGCACGGGGGGTCGCGGGGGGCCGGTGACCGTGCAGAGGAGGAGGGTAGGGGGGGGGGGGGTGGGGTTGAACTATGGAGAATGCTGCGCAGCTGCCGGCAGGAATGTTTGCAGATTGTCACTTCCATTTAACTTGCTCTTTTTCTTTTCTCTCCTCCCTCCCACCTCCAACCTAGAGATAGAGCACGGCCCCCCCCCCCCCCTCATCCCACCCCCGTGGCTGGCCAGGTTTCCCCTCCCACTTCCAAGGCGCAAAGATAGGGCTAAACGGTGACACCATGTCCACAAAAGCGACAAGCGGCGCAGGTCGTCCCCTGCCTCGACGCCGTGAAATTGTGGATTTAAACTGATAAGCGGCAGATCCTGCATCTCTGGGAGAGTTTTATGTGACTAAGTGAATGCCAAGTAACTCGTAAGGCAGGGTTAACACACTCCTTAACTCCGTATCATTTTAGTCCCCACAGGCTTCTTTCATACAGGTTATTGGATTTCAGGTTTTTGAAGCGCAGGCGTCAACATATGGCGGCCTGTAGATGAAGCTGAAGCTGTTTAATAATGCAGCTCATGAATTTCTCTCTCTTGCAACTTTGCCAGAAATTAATCAAACAACACAAAGAATGCAAATTGTACGCCACCTAACCTATCCGCATTGTCTAAATTCACAGACTTAATCTCACGTCATGTGGCCTCTTATGGAAGCATCTCCTCTTATCTTTATTTTCATGCATTCATAATAAAGTCTGTGTATTATTACCACAATGCATTAGATAGTCATCCTCCTCCCCCCCTCCAATGCTGACCCATGTATGCTGTGTCTTTGCCTGAAATGGCCTCTTTTGCAACCATACCTTGGTCTCTAATCTCTGCCGTCCAAACTGTGTCCCATTCCAAACTGTGGCCTAAGGCTATGTGTGGGTCCTCACATAATCCCTCCCCAAAAAACTCTGCAGTCCCTGTTATTCCACTGGGGTTTGGCAAAAGTGCTACATGCATACTGCTTTTTCACACCATCTTCTAGCAAAAAGGGATTAATGTCCCCACCATTATGAATAATGAGAATGAATAACAAACAGCCGTCTGTTTATCCCCACAATTCAATAAAGGAAAGAGTGTCCTTGTGCTTTTTTTTTTTTTTTTTATTGAACTGTCTTCAGGGTGTCTGCGGAGGTGAGACACGAGCAGCAGAATGTGATGAAATCAGTGTGTTAAGTTAACATCTGACGCTTTAAGCTTTAAGGAAGCTGGCGCTGAATTTATCTCTTCATTAATGTCTAAAAAGGAGGATTTCAGTTTGTTTCTGTATGGAGAAGAAGACTAAAAGGATCAGAGTTATACAAGAATGAAAACTTAACCAGCAGGCTATCAGGGGGCTACTATTGCTGACACGCAGATAACGCTTACTGTATTTTATTTAATTTATTCATTTTTTATTTGGGAGGTTTACATTGTTCAGTTAAAGATGTACACATGGTGGGTATTTTATGAGTTGATCCCAGTATTTTAGACTCAAGATCTTATTTTATTTCCCTATTATGTTTATATCCCATTATATTGTCCATTAAAATAGTCCTATATTGTGCACAGAATATCCCAAAAAATACCCCAACATAAATTTGGTAACTTTTAGTCCAATAAAATAATAGATAAATAACGACATTCCCACCAGAATTTAGTTCCCAGCAGCGTTCATGCATCTAAATAAAATTTATAGAAAAATAAATGACGTTAACTAAATAAATAAACTATGAAATATCTAAATAATAATAAAAACTTTCTTTCTAATTGGTGGTGAATTTCTCTGAAGGTGTTGGAGGGTTCGTTGGAGGGACTCATGACATCAGTACGTCTAAAATCCTGGATGCGGCCCTGTTCATGGGACAGCGTAACCAGCTGTTTAGTATTACAGTACACTTCTGTAAAGTTTACTACACTTCTGTAAAAGACAGATTTCTAAAAAGGAATTACCAAAATCGAAGCAAGAGGTCAGGATATTTTGATTTTTAGTTCCTATGAATCAAGACTCAAAAACCACCAGATCCTACATTTCCCATAATGCAACTAATAGTATCATTTTGTTGACTTTTCTAACCCATTAGACATTAGACGGGCTGAGTAGGACTCCTCTTGACAAGTGAACTGACTTCATGTGCCCCCTTTAAGAGAAATAATTCAACCTCAATAACACGAAAACAGTGAGAAATAATGACACTAACTGCATCTCCTTTAAGTGTCTCTATCATGGCCTTAACATTTATCTTCTTTGCACCTTTTCGCTCAGCATTTCCCAACATGTACTGTACTATAAAAGTGTCCGCATCTCCCAAAACGGACAATGTAGCTGTAGGTACTGAAGAATCTAGATTCATGATTCAATGTATTGCTTCTAGCAGAGAATAAATTGATGATTAATGTGACCAAATAAACCTAAATAACAGAAAAAAGTGAGACATTAAAGACACTCCTGGCCCTAAGTGTTGGCATTTTTTTTCCCTTAAAGGGTCTCCACTATATCATTTCTCTTCTTGGCATCTTTTTGCTGAGTATTTTCCAACACGCACTGGATCATAACTCCATATCCACAGCTGCCAGAACGGACTGTGTAGCTCTGTACGAGAATATGAAAATGAAATATGAAACAGTGGTGTGATAAACTGGTAGATAATCATCTTTTCATTAAACTTTCATCCCCAGCGACTTAAATATTCAAGAGCCCAATTACAGAGCTTGTATCTCTTCTCTCCCTCACACACACACATAGTCTCGCTTTCTTAACGAGAGCAGTCAGGGGGGAGAGAGAGAGAGAGAAAGAGAGAAAGAGAGAGAGAGAGGGGTGAGTGGCTCAAGGGTTGAGAGTGAGAGCATCATTATAGAGCGGTCACAAGGGGGGGGGGAGAGGGGTGGGGGTGGTAGAGATGACCCGTCGTCCCTCATCGTGGGTGGGGTGTTGGGAGGTGGGGGGGGGGGACAAGGCGGGAGGTGGACAGGGAGCAGCAGGCCTGACGCGAGGCTGTCCAAATACCGGGATAAGAAGAGGAGAAATACAGATGGAAGGAGAAAGACAGGCAGCAGACAGACACGCGGAGTGCAGCCATGCAGGTCTGATGGATGGAGGGATGGTGGGAGACGGAGAAAGAGACAGAAACAGACAGACGGGTTGAGAGGAGTATAGATTTTCCAGGCAGATAGTGGAAAGATGTGTGCATCCTGATGAGTGCCACAAACAGGGCGCATGACTCTCTTGTCTGCCTGTTTCTATGTGTTGTGTGTGTGTGTGTGTGTGTGTGTGTGTATGAGTGTGTGTGTGTGTCAGTGTATTAGCAGTCAGAGCACTGAAGCCCACGGGCGATTCCTGTGTGTGCTTGCGATAAAGGGAAAAAGGGAGGAAGTATAACGGGGGAAGCGGGGCGTGGAGGAGGGGTGAAGTGGTGGGTGGGTGGGTGGATGGGTGGGTGGTTGGGTGAGAGGAGAGAGATGAGGAAGTTGGTTGGGGGGGGGGGGGAGAGAGAGAGGAGAGGGGAGGGGAGGGGGGGGGTGAGGAGGAGGAGGAGGAGACGAGGGGAGGTGAGGGGTGGTGTGTAAGAGTGAGAGAAAGAGAGGAAAAAAAGAAGAGGGAGGAAAGAGCATCCAGCAGAGCAGGGAGCTTCCTCTGTGCTGTCAAAGCCTCTGGATCATGTCCCCATTGGTCTTCCTCCCTCCCTCACACACACACACACAAACACACACACACACACACACACGTTCCCTCACCCAATTGCTCTCTTCTCCCTCAAACCAACTCCTCTCCTCCCCTCCCCTCCCTCTCATGAAAAGAGTGTCTTGGCAGGGTAATTAAGAATGGCCTCTAAACACAGGAGTATGGCAGGAACGCTCCAGATGAAAGTAAATGATTAAAATAATTACAGGCTGAGAGCTGACGAGCCGGAGTGTGGGGTGGCCGCCGGACATTTGTCGGTAATTAGATAATTAATCTGAATGCAAATGATGAGCCCTAACGAAGCAGTCAAGCTGAACCAGCGACAACTGCCGTGAGTGAAATGGGGACGGTGGGGTGGGGTTGGAGGGGGGGGGAAGAAAAGAGAGGATAAGGCAAGGGAGGGAGAGAGGAAAAAACACATGAATATGAGTGTAAAATATCCAACCTCCTCAAAAAAAAAATCAGCATGAAGAGACTCAAAAGCAAAAAAAAAAAAAAAAAAGCCAGCAGAAGCAGCAGCAGCAGCAGCAGCAGCAGCAGCAGCAGCAGCATTGTAAATCAATAACTGTTTCTGGCAGTGACAGCTCAAAAACACCCCCCCTACTTCACTCTGTTTGTAACTTTCAGTGTTATAGTGACAAGTAGACATGAAGATCTTGTTAAAAAATATACAAAAGGCCTCACACAAGCCACAATGTGTTGTGCTCAGCAAAATATATATATATATATATTATTAAAAAAATAAAAAATAAAAAAGTGCCTCTTCCAGCCTGGTAACTGAGATACCAAATGAAGGGTATGAACATGAAATGGCACCTGAGGAAGAAAACAGAGCACGCTTTGCACACCCCTAAAATGCGTGAGCAAATTGTGGATTTACTCGCTCGCTGCAACACACTCAAACACTCATTATTTCTCTACGCCTCTCTCTTTTTCTCATACGCGCTCGCAAATACTATCAGCATGCGTACGTGCTCTCAGCAGATGTAAACATCTGACTTCACAGCGTTATCCGGAGATGTGTTTTTATAACAGGTGATGATGTACTTGTCAGCTTCCTCGACGATACTTTTGGATCACTTTTTAAAAAATTTGAATTAAGGATATTCAGGGGCGCCAGTATCACTTAATTTAAATCTTCCCCATGTTTTTTAGCATTTGACACGCATGATTTGATAAATGCTTCATAACATGCTATAATGTAAGCAAATATAAGAACATTTTAATGTGTTTCTTAACAGTTTTAACTCCTCCTGACAAGCATCCATAACTGGTGTGTAAAAAGTTAAGAAATGCTTGATAACACAGTATAACATAGCTGTAATTATGTATAATGATGTATTATTACACACGTTTATTTAATTGACTGTTTATACACATTAAAACTTATAGACAGATATGTTATATGTTGTCATGCCTATCAGTTAAAGATGATTTATATGAGTTACAAAGGAGGAGGTAGTTTTTGAGAAATACTTATATAATAAATACTAAAAATGTCCTTTTATCTGTTCATACAACTACATAATAGTGTTAATGTGTTATGGACCCTTTTAACTGTTGATGTGCTGCTTATAAATGCTAAATTTGGGGGTAAATGTGGAAAATAAAATGGGATATTACTGGGATTTCCAACAATACAGAGAAAACTGACATATACCTTTAATATAAGTTATTAATAAAGTTCAGTCTCAATTCTGACTGCAAATGATAAGAAACAGCAGTAAGTGTGAAGTCTTGCTAATGGCACCAATGATGTTGATGCTAATGATGTTGCTACCATCTCTTGAAAGTACCTAGAATGATTTTACAGAGAAATAGAAATATAAGCTAGTTCCTCACTGTTTCAGTTTAGAGCTGCAACAGTTCATCAATTATTTGCCTTGACTACCCAACTATTAAATTAACATCCAGCTTCTTAAATATGAATATTTTCTGGTGTCTTTAGTTGACAGTAATGACAGTAAACTGAACATCTTTGGGTTGGGACCAAACAAGACATTTGAAGATGTCACACTGGGTTTTGGGAAACAGTGATCGACATTTTTCACCATTTTATGGACCAAAAACTAATCGCTTAATCGAGAACATAATGGACAGATTAATCGATAATGACCATAATTGTTAGTTGCAGCCCTTCACTTTTCTGGGCAGCAGTATCTCAGGTGGTAGTTTGATCCACGGCTCTTTCTACATGTCAAAGTGCCTTTAAGCAAGACATTAAACCCCAAATTTGCTCCTGAAAACGTTTAAGTCACTTTGGACTAAAGTGTCACAAAAGCTGAGTGATGTTGGAACTGTGACAATATTTGTTTTATGAAACAATTAATCAATTAAAACATCCAGAGTAGCCTGTTGGCAGCAAGTTCAACAGGTTTTCCCCCAAAAAACGTGGTTGATAGATGATATCTGTGTCATGTTGACTGTACTGTTGGTTCTCAGCATTTTGCAAACAACAGCTGCAAATGAATTGAAGTTCTTAATCATTTAAAGTAAAAGAATTCACACAGACTAGATGTAAAATCAAAAGGCCGCTCGGTTAAAGAAGCTGTCATGAAACAAGCCTCGTTAGTGCAAAATTATGCAACACGTTCACTTACACCTTTAAAAGACTCTGGAGGAAAATGTTTTACCTGTCCGCCGTTCTCATTAAGTCGAGACGGATCGCCTACTCAACTCGTTCAGTCTGCCTCGACATAATCACCGGAGACCACTGCTGCGGAGAGGAACGTGTTACTCAACATGCTTGACTTAAAGCTCATCAGTCCCCGCGTGAACTCATGTGTTCATCATCCCCAGAAGACCTCGACTGTACACATGAGATGTTTAACGGTTCTGTCTCTGAACTGGTGCATCACGGTGCAAGATTGAGATTCTCCTGAAATGTTTTAGTTTAGAGCTCAGATGATTAGTTTATTCATCGATTAGTTGATCGACAGAAAATTAACAGGCGACTGTTTTGATAATTGAATAATAGTTTTATTAGTTTTTTAAGCAAAAATGCCAATATATCAGCTGGTTTGAGCTTCTCAGATGTGATGCTTTTCTTTGGGTTTTGGTCGAACAAAACAAGACATATGAAGACATGACCTTTGACCCTTGGAAATGATAAAGAGCATAGTTGTATCATTAAGACAATTGTCAATAAAACTGTAGATGAATAGTGACATCATCATAAAATCTGATCCAAAATAAATGATTATGTGCTGTTTTGGCAGAATACAGGATTTCTATGAAATGAACTGTAACTGGGTTGTAATTTTGTTGATGTAACTGGTGGAATATTTATTCATATATGCAGACAAGCAAATAACTGATTTTTTTAACAGTAAGGAAACAACAGATGTGAGATGACAGTCCATGAATACTGATAGGTGCCATCTTGAAATATTATTCTGAATATTTGTCACTTTAATGTGGATGTAAACGCATTATTAAAGGGTAGTAGCCTGATTCCAGACATCAAAATCGCTGCTCACGTCTTTGATTTTTCTATCAATTCAAATATAATCAAGAACTGAGTGAAACAAAATGGCAATTCAGTCCAGAAAGGATTAAAAAAAATCCCTTTTTTGCTCTCAGATCGTACCAACCCTGTAAATAATGCTTCATAACTTACAAGCAATAAACAAACTACAGCTTCTGCACATATTTACAATCAGTATTTAACTGTCACATATTTTCCTTCTGTGTGTTATGAGCTCAATCAAGCAGTTTTTGACTATAAAGTGAAGTCAGATAAAAATGGTTGCAGCCAATTTTAAAAACAAACTTGCAAAAGGCTATTTAGTCATTCAAAGTCAAAACTTTAATGACTAAATAAAAGCCATCTGATTATAGTAAACACCAATTTGTAGAAATAGAAAGAAATGCTTTAAGTTTTAACTCATCTATCTACTGGTCATTTAGAAATTAAAACAACATACCAATGTGACTATACTACGCCTTTATACCATCACATAATGAGTTTAACAACCACATTAAGAGCATTTAAATGAACAACCCAACGTGAAATTTCAAAAGAATCACAATTTACAAAACATATAAAACTGGAAATATACAAAAACTTGAATGTGTTGAGTATGAAGCACACATTTGAAGTGTTGTCCTCCCAGAGAAAGCCTTTTTCTCAGCATGTCAGTGATAAAAACAACATGCCACAAGTAGAGATGTGCCGGTACACCGTTTTTGCGATATACCTCGGTTACACGGTATCAATACTGCCAACGATTTCCATTATCGTGGTTTTCGGAGGGCTTTGTGACCACGTAGCAGCTCTCCTGCGCTTCATTAGCAGTTTTATTTTGTTCAGCCACAGGGAGGGAGCTCTCTACTGGTTAATCAGAGGCAGAATAACCGCAGCAAAGAGAACCGGGCTCCTGTCCGTCAGCTTCAGCTCTGCTGCTGTTTGTTAGTGATGCGGGGGGGGGGGGGGGGTTGGGGTGTAACTGTTATCTGTTATCATCTGTGTGCGTTTACAAATATCTGTAAATAATGATAACACTTGCCAGAAAGTAATGGATCAGTTTCATCTGGAAAAATGTATCTATTGTAAAATTATGAATGGGTGCAATGTTGATGATAATATTTTATCACTAATAGTAAACTCTTGATGAGTATCATGATAATACCGTTCACCGTGATATTTTAACTGTGATAATTGAGCATGACATTTTTGATACTGACACATCCCTAAGCCACAAGAGAGTCTTTCAGTCTGTCTCAATATTTACTCCACGGTCAGCTCAAACTCCTCAGCCTCCTCAAACTCTGCGTTCATCTTGGCAGCCAGTTCTTCCAGCTCTGTGGTGTTTATCTGCTGCACCTTCTTCCTCCTCCTCTTCTCCTTCACCACAGCCACTCCGGGGATGTTAGTGTCCACCTCGGGGACAGCTGAGCCGCCGCAGTCATCCGCCCCCTCAAGCAAAGACATGAATGAGTTCAGACCTGACAGCGAGGCAGACACCTCCGGAGCTGTCTTGGATAACTGGACTCTCCGGCCCACCTCGGGGGTCTGCAGCTTCTCGAAGCCGAACAGGGTCTCTCTTGAGTCGGGGCTGTTGAAGGACTTGTCGCTGAGCCTGCTGTAGGACCGACGCACTTTCTGCGCCCACGCCGCGTCCTCTGTATCTGCAGCCGGCTGCTGGGGGAGAGCCTGCGGCAGCGGCGGAGGGGTTGAGGGGAGGATCGGGGAGGGCATCGCGGCCTTCCTCTTCCTCTTACCCGTTGAGGAGAGCCCACGGTCCGGGGCAGGACCCGGGGTGGAAACCTTTAGCTTTTCCTGCTGGTTGCGCTCCGACCGCCTCGGTGTGTTCTCCTTGTTGTGCTCCGACGGCGCGACCGTTTTTCTAGGCGCTATTTTCCTCACGGTGATGGAACGTTTAACGGCAACGGCAGTCAACGCCATTTTGTTGTCAGTTGAAGAAGAACTGTACCTCGGTGACCGTCTTCGCTGCGAGCCGTTAAGGTTATTAGACTCCGTCATTGTGCTCTGAGGCGTCCCTTCGTTCATACCGACTTTTCAACCGGGAAAATAACCGATTCTGCTTGTATTTACTTTACTATCTGAACAGTAGTATCACAACACAGGTGAAACGACAGCAACTGTCCGCTCAAATCGCCCGCCCGAGTCGCGTTGAAAACGTGTTTTCCGGTGACGTCCAAGGTCTGCGCCGGCTGTGTCAAACTTTTGCTGTGTAATCTGAGCGGACGAGGCTAAACAAGACTTCTGTGGATTTAGGGTTATTTTCTTATTATCTCAGGTCATACCTGCTTATACAGAATGGAGTATTTGATCGGGATCCAGGGGCCGGATTACGTCCTCGTCGCCGCCGATAATGTTGCAGCCAGCAGCATCATTCAGATGAAGCACGGTATGACAACGCGTTAGCTTAGCGTTAGCCATGTAGCTAAACCTGCTAACATGCCGGTTTCATCTTCACATTAATGTTTTAAAACCTAGCGTGAGTTTTGGGCAAGCGTTCTATAAAGAGTATTGTCTTAACTGTATATTTAAGTATAATAACATCATCTTGCTACTTTGCTCACAATTCAACCACACAATCTGAGTTGAGCTAGCAAAGCTAAACGCAGCTAAGTGAAGTAGCACTTTTTATTTCATTTTTTCCCCCCAAAGTTTGGATGTTTATTTTGCCCTTTGTCGATAACAGTGCGTTGAAAGCTCTGAGTTTATTCGACATTTATTCTACATCGCTTAAAGTCAAACTAAAACTTGCAACGTTAAAACAAGCAGGTTTAAATGAAAGTGAAAGTCACTACTCATTCTTAGTTAGTTAATGGCCACTTGCAGTGTTGGATGAATTACTCAGATCCTTTACTTAAGTAAAAGTACCAATACTTAAATGTCAAAATACGCCATTACAAGTTTAAGTCCTGCATGAAAAATGCTGCTTAAGTAAAAGTATTAGCAGCAAAATGTAGTTGGAGTGTACTTTTACTTTATAAAAGTACTCATTTGGGCCCTCTGACTGATATATTATTATATATGACATCATTAGATTATTAATAGTGAATCATCAGTGTTAGAGCAGCATGTTACTGTTGTAGCTGCTGGAGGTGGAGCTAGTTTCAACCACTTTATATACAGTTAGCTAGTTTAGTCCAGTGGTTCCCAACCTAGGGGTCAGGCCCCTCCAAAGGGTCACCAGATAAATCTGAGGGGTCGTGAGATTATTAATGTAAGAGGAAAGAAGAAAAAGCAAAATTCTGATACACAAATCTGTTTCCGGTTTTTATACTTTTTCTTGAATCTTCAATTTGAAATATTGGATCATTTGAACATTTATTGAAAAGAAACTGTGTGAGAAGTTTAGAGTGAAAAATAAATATTTGGTGGAGCTGTTAACAACTCATAGACATCTGAAATGTGACCCCGACTACACACTGCTTTTTGTAAGACGTCAAAAGCCAAAAAGTTTGGAAACCACTGGTTTAATCTTTAACAATGTGTTGTATTTTAAAAGCTTATTCTGAAAAGTAGCTAAAACTGTTAAATAAATGTGGTGGAGTAGAAAGTACAATATTTCCCTCTGAAATGTAGTGGAGTAGAAGTATAAAGTAACATAAAATGGAAATATTCAAGTTCTTAGTTACTTTCCACCACTGGCCACTTGAATCATTTGCCAACTTGAATCTAAGAAACAAAATCTCTGTCTCTTTCAGACTATGACAAGATGTTCAAACTAAGCGAGAAGATCCTGCTGCTGTGTGTTGGAGAAGCAGGAGACACAGTTCAGTTTGCAGAGTACATCCAGAAGAATGTACAGCTCTACAAAATGAGGAATGGTAAGATCATAAGATGATGATTTTGTGGTACAACTCTCCTTCTTTTTCCACAGAGGTCCCCAGTCTAAAGGACAGGTTCACAATTTCACAAGTCTGTCTTAAAACAACAGCCAGGAGCCCAAATGAACATTGAAATAGGTTTTTCTTGCTGTAATCATTCCTCCTGTTCATACTGACCATCAGAAGATTCTTTCATAATGTACTTACAATGTAAGTGAAGGGGGCCAAAATCCACAGTCCTCCTGCTGTGCAAAAATGTATAATATAATAATATGAGGCTTCAGCGTCCAAATGAGTCAAATCAAGTAGATATCTTTAAAAGTTACAGTCTTTTTAGTGCCAAAGTTTCTCTTTTTGATACTATACTTCCACCGCTCAACAGGGAAACACAAAGAGGGAATTTGATGCTAAAAAGACTGTAAATGTGGCAGATATCCACTTGATATGACTAACTCAGATTGCTGAAGCCTCATATAAGCTTCAGATAAACTTTTAAATGCATTTTTGCACAAAATGACTGTGTGGACACACTGTGGATTTTGGCCCTCATCACTTCATTGAAAGCACAGTTGAAGGGGATCTTTTAATAGCCAGTATAAACAGGAGGAATGATTACAGCGAGTAAAACCTCTTTCACTGTTCATATGGACACCTGACTGTTTTAAGACAGACTTAAAATATTGTGAACGTATCCTTTAACTTCAGTTGTCACTGACAGGAGTTTTATTTGAAACATGTTAATACTAGTGCTGATGTGATGTTTCAGTTTCAGTACTGATATTTATTTTCAGTATATTACATTTACAAAATCGACCAAAACATTTAATTTTCTTAAATAATTAAAACAATGTTTTTTCCAGGAAATATTGACATATGGGTCTTACCAGAAATGCCAGCTACTCAGCTCTAGTCATTGATGTCATAGTGAGGAAAATGAAACCTGCTAAAGAAGCACACACACCCAAAACTTTGTGTTTGATGCCATTTATTGTCTCTTGTTTTTTTTAGGTTACGAACTCAGTCCAGCAGCAGCAGCAAATTTCACACGAAAGAACCTTGCAGACTACCTTCGGAGTAGGGTAAATATTTTCATACACCCCAAAATATGAATCCAACATTAGAACTTATAATGGGAGGGGAAACAGCCTAAAACAAGAATAATAAGCTTCACAACTGTTCCTTCAGAAACATGCATAGATGGAGCATAAAAATACCACATAACAAAGCGTAGGAAGCCTTGTTTACAATTATATGTATTGATGTTATCATGCATTACTTGACACACCCATCAGAAATGTGTCTTTTTTTTAATTTGTTTGAAGTTGTGGTTTGAAATGATCATTCCTGTTGGCACCTACCTTATGAGGGTGCTATGTTTTTTAACCCTCAGTGTGTTAAAGAGCCATCAACTTCCCATAAAGCAACGTTAGTAACTTTTATTTTTTAGAAGTCTTCTCTCATGCTCAGGGAAAATGTGGTCTGTCTTAATGAACAGTCTGATAGAAGGTGTGACTATAATCATAACCAAAATATTTGGTCGAGTTCTTGACTGAACCTGAAGGCTCCACATTATAACACAACGCGATGATGTCTTTTTGTGGACCAACCGTAAAGTTATCTCCACTTAAGGTCTTCACAGCAGATATCCAATGGAATTACAACATTAATTTTATGGGTTAAAGGAGACATATTATGCTTTCTGTGGTTTTTATACTGATATGATGTCGGATGTTTGTTAAAAACGGTCAAAGCTCCAAAACTTTAGGTGACCATATGTAAGAAAAGCTCCCCGCAAGTCAAAAGCCAGAGCTTCATCCTGCTCTGAACGCCCCATCTAACTGATTGTTCACGCATGCCCACAAACTCCCGCCTGTTATGTAGCCTTTTGTTGCTAAGGTTCAGGTGGGAATTAAGTCTCACCTGCAATTATACATGTGTTTGTGTCGTTATCAGCTTGAGACATCAAAGCTCAACTGCTAGATGCATTTTGACAGAGTGAGGTACATTTGTCAGCTTGTTGTGAATGGTGACGGAGGTTTCTCCCTTTGAGACTTCATGACACCACCTGAGCCTGTATCACTGTCCTCCACCCTGACTGCATGGCTCCTCCGGGTATATTATCAAAACGCGATGGTTTTTACCTTCAAAACCCAAAAAATGTAGTAAATGTGCAGGATTTTTTTTCCCCCACATTATTAACATGAGCCTGGACATGTGCACAACCGGGCAACTTAACCAGGTGTTTTATCTTCCTGAGTGTTTGTCAGTCGGCTCGTTTATGTATGCTTGCAACGTGGCAGTGCTTTTTTGAAATTATGATGTGTGTCCTTGAGGCCTTGCAGAAACCTGAGAGCCCTACAGAAGCAAAATATACTTTTTACAGGGAAAAGGCACACAAGCAAGAACTGGATTAAGTTGCGTTCATATACCACAAACTCTCTCAGTCTGTGAAACGAATACTTGTTCATGGATTTTTATTAGTTATGAGAACATTGTGCCGCCTCTAGACATTCATGTTGACTGACTGGGTTATGAAAATTTTGTACCTTGAGTTTTAGAACAAATGCCAAAACAATATTTTTTCGATACCTTGGTTTAGGGACCATTTTTAAACACTTTGTTCATTTGCCAAAATATGGGACACTGCTCAGTGTTGAAGAACTGAGCTGAAACAACAATTGATTAATCAATCGGATGATCAACAGGAAATTATTTATTTGGATCATCTGTTCATGGCAAATATTCTCTTGTTCCAGCTTCTCAAATGTTAAGACCTGCTGCTTTTTCAGTTTTCATATGCTTTTAAATTAAAAAAAACACCATTATAGTTTTCTTAAGTTGAATATGATGTCTTTAAATAGCTCGTTCTGTCTCACCAACACTCAAAGATTTTCAATTTAATATCACATAAGACGAAGAAAAGCAGCACATGTTCACATTTGAGAAGCTGAAACCTGCGGCTGTTTGGCTTTTTTAATAATCAAAACAGTTGTTGATTAATTTTCTGTTGATCGGCTAATTATTGCAGCCCCACATATTTTATGTTTTTAACTTGTATTACACAGTTTATGTTAGCGTTAGCGTGCATGATGGCTTATTACATGATTGTAACACACTCTGTTCAAGCCAGCTGTATCTCTTGCACTAATTTGTTAAGAGTAGTGCAGCCGCCGCCTGTCACAATAGCAGAAGGGTGAAAATAATTACAAAAAACAATTAGTGTGGCAGAGAAGGGAATGTGGGACACATCGAACCGGGGATAGGGGTAGAGCAGCAGCAGGAGGAGGAGGAGGAGGAGCAGCAGCGGGGGGTCCCGTGGGGGAACAACCGGGCCCAGTAGACAAGGCTACACAGACCGGAGTGTGTGAACGAGTAGGAGTCAACATATACACAAGTACAATATACATGCACACAGAGGGACCTATAGGATCAAGATTGTTTTATTCAGTCAAGGTTGTGCACGTTGTGGAGGATAACATTTATATTCATGTCTTGCCATAAGCTTCAAGTATATCTTTATTTTTGTGCCTCACGGTTATGAATTTGGTTTTTTACGAGTGCAGGATTTACTAATGCTGCGTTCTCAGGAGTGCTCAGAAACTGAAGCAATAGCAGTTTCTCCTCCTGCATCCCACACCTTCCTCCAGCTATGCTCTCCTCATATTCATCAACCTCCAGAGCACATGGACATGTGCAAATTATGTTGTATAAACAGGTTTTTTTTTTTAACTGTGTTTTTTTCCCCCCCAGAACATCTTAAGTATGTAGAATATGTAATGTGTTTTGTCCATTTGACTGTGAAACAGGGAGAGAGATCATCTGGTAAAGCCTTGAACCGTCTAATATCAATAGTGACACACTTTAGTACAGTTACTCAACTACAACTTCAGGGCTTCAACTTGATTATTTTCGTAATCAATTTATTTGCTTAATACTTTCTCTGTTAATCATTTGGTCTATAAAATGTCACATATGGTGCAAAATCCCCATCAAAGGCCCAAAATGACATCTTCAGATTACTTGTTTTGTGCAACCAACGGTTCAAATCCCCCAAAATATTCAACTGACAAGGATGAAAAGCAGCAAATCAGCTTGAATCGGTACATTTTAGGCATTTTTGCTTTAAAAAAATGACCTAAACTATTAATGGGCCATCAAAGTTGTTGCCAGTTTTATTTGTTGTCGGTCGATTAATCAACTAATAAATCAAGCTCTGCACAACTTAAGCAATCCTGATTATTTCATGAAATGTTGATGAGAACAAAAAGTGACAGTCAACCTGTTCATTATTTTATTTTTTATTAAACGATTCATTTTTTTGGTCTTTCAAATATCACAAAGTAGTGAAAAACACCTCTCTCAGGTCCTGAGAGCCCAGAGTGACGCCTTCACGTTCCTTTGTTCATCAAAACGCCTAAAAACCCCACGAAGACTCAATTTAAAATGATATAAAACACAATAAAGCAGCAAATCTTCACACGAGAGGCTCAAACCAGAGTATTTGCCACTTTTTATTGAATAAACTGTAACAATTAAGACTCAAAATAATTCTGATTAATTTTCTGTCAATCGACTAATCGATTAATTGAATCGTTTCAGCTCTAATTCTAAATATTACAAAAACAAATACTCCAGAAAACGATCATAGATAAATACGTGTGTTCTACTTCTGTTGTTGTCCGTAACTTCCTGAAACTTTGCCGGCTTGCAACATGTTCAGCATTGATGAACTTTGACACCACAGGCTGGAATCAGAGATTACAAACAAAACATAATATAGATTCATCGAAAAAAAAAACGCCTGTAGTCCAAAAGTATGTTCAATTCTTGTAGTCTGGGGAACTGGCCGCATATGTTGGATGAATTTATTTTAATTAATCTGATTAAATCATTGCAGATGAAAGTTTAGACCAGACAGAAAAGGCAGGACTTATCAAAAATAATGATCTGCTTTTATATCTCAAATCTTTTTCTACCGTCCTTAAATCATCTTCTGAACGCCCCCCCACCCCCTCCCTCCCTCCCTCCCTCCTGAAAAAAACCGTCACGTGATCCCGCCGGCATTTCCAGACCCCCTAGGTTAAAAACCACTGGCTGATAAATTAATCAGTGGTATATTGTTAATTCTGATGGCCTTATTCCTGCAGGATAAATTACAGATGAGTCCTTTAGTCTGAAAGATGTCATACTCCAGCGGCTGCAGACCTCCGGGAGGTGTAGTTAGCTGAACTCGGCAGAGCACGTCGGCGCAGCGGCAAGCGAGACGCTGTTCACATACGACCGTGTGCTTACGAGCCTCGCCGTCCAGAAAAACAACTGGGCCCTGCGCTAACCTCTGGAGTACCGCATTCACTCAAGCTTTAGAGAGCAGGGAGAGAGAGAGAGAGAGAGAGACGAGACAAAGAAGAGAGAGGGGGGAGAAAAAAAAAAAAGCGGTAAGCATAATCACCTGAGGCCTCGACTCTGCTGCATGCATCATCAGTAATGATACACATAGAATTCACCACAAAGCAAAACAAATGTTCAAAGTTTTAGGGGCATAGAAACCTCAGCATCTGCTTCTGTTTTTTTCTTGTTGGCTTTATTTTCCTGCCTGATTTACTTTTAATATAATTATATCGAAGATTAAATTGATAGATATTAAATTGACAGGTACAAATGTGTAGTAATCAGAAAAGTTTTTGCAGGATTAGTAAGTGTGGGAGGCTGAAACATGAGGTTAAATTGATACAGCAAAACTCCAGGGAGGCAGAGAGTTTATAAATATCACATTTGATTTTTTTTTGTCGAGATTCATGTAGAAAACTAAAAGCCTTACAGTCATCAGTTTTTTTTTTTGTGTATATGTGGATGTCTGCGCCGCAGTAAGTTGAAGAAGTAACATTTTTGTCTGTCTGTGAAGTTGGAGCTGTTTATTTTTAGTTTTTCTATAAGGCCGCAGCAACAGTTAGCCTCTGTGCGGCGGCGACCTACAGCTGGCCCCATATGGGTTTGTGAAATATTTTTTAGCACGGGCGCACAATGGGCACAAATGATTACTGGCGCCATATTGCACGCAGCTCCCCGGCTCCTGCACAGATGAACAATTAATACAGCAGATTGAGGAGAAATGCCAATAAAGAGAACATGCCCCGGGGCAGGGTGCAAAAAGAAGGGGGAGGGAGGGAGAGAGAGAGAGAGGAAGGAAAGGAGGGAGGGAGGGAGGGAGGGAGGGTGGGAGTGCTGGAACGTGGAAGAGGAGAGTTCGGAGATGAGTGTGTGGTTGGTTTCTTAGCGGCGTGACCTTAATTTTCGTCACAACTGAAGCTGTTTTCGCTCAGAAGCCTGCGACGGCAATATCTTAAAGGATTGACATTTTGGGGAATATGCTCAGTCATTAGATGACTTAGATGAGAAGATTGAAGCCGCTCTTATGTCTGTAAATATAAAGCTACACAGCAGGAGATGCTTAGCTTAGCACAGCTAGCCTGGCTCTGTCCAAAAGTAACAACATCCGCCTACAAGCAACTTTAAATCTCATTTGTTCAATCTGTACAAAACCACAGTGTAAAAACAAGATGATGTGGTTTTGTTGGACTGTTTCTTACCTTTTGAACAGAACCAGGCTAGCAGTTTCCCCCTGTTTCCAGTCTTTGTGCTAAGCTAAGCTAACCGGCTGCTGGCACAGACATGAGAGCGGTATCAATCTTTTCCTCTAACTCTCAGCAAGAAAACATGTAACTCCCGAAAAACTCAAAGCGGAGGGTCGACAACAACGGCAGTAAAGAACCGATCAAGCTTTTGTTCTGTTGCACAACAGTCGCCTTGTTTTGGCTGGGAACGAGAGTCGCAACTGGGGGGATAAAACATATGATGCGTATTGTTTGTATGTGAACCTGGGTGTGAGTTCAGGTGGCTGGGTTAACAAGGTGCCTGGTTTCCCTCCGAGGTGACATGGGAAGGGAAGGTTATTTTGATGCCAAGTCCGTATTATTGTTACATTGTAACCAGTGAGACAGGTGTGTGGTGGGTGGGGGTGACGCCACTGGGGCGTTCGCAGGTTCACGGAGGAGTTAAAGCACACACACATAAACACACGCACACACACAAAGATATTCATCCTGAGATTCACGCCTGTTGTACACAACCATCGTTAACACACACACACACGCACACACACTAAAGCCCACTCCACAGGGAGCATAACGATCATCATTCCCCTCGTGGCAAACACAGCGCTAACACAAGTCACAGAAATAAGCAGGTCGGCTGAGAAATAAATTGAAATGAGAGGGCAGGTGTGTGTGCATCACAACTCGCTCTATGAATCACATTTGCCTCGCTGCACGGCAGAGAATGCAATATTATATTTTTCTTGTTTTGCGCTAATCAAAAACACTGCACTGCTTCTACCTCTGTCAAGAATTTAGGCCATAAGTTGTTTTGAAATCCCCCCCCCACCCAAAAAAAAAAAATTGTCTCGCTTTAAAGGGATATTTTAAAATGAGGAACAGTGGCTCGCAACAACGAAGAGAGAAAATTAGTGTTTTGGAGGAAGAGAAGGGAGAAGAGGCTGGAAGCGTAAAAGATGTAATTTAAAAAGATGGGAGGAGGGGAGGGGAGGAGGGGGGGGGTGAGGGGGGGGAAGGAAGGGGCAAGAGAAACGACTTTAGAAGTTTTTAATGAGCCCTGGCGCTACTCCAGGGCACAGGGTGAAGACGGCGGAGAGAGGGGAGGGAGGAGGGAGGGAGGGGAGGGAGGGAGTGAAAGAAGGGATGAAGCGGGAGGGGAGGGCGCGATGGAGGGAGCAACAGGGGTGCTGACTCCCAGCAGATGTCACACTGCCGGTGACACCCTGATTCTCCCCTACTCCCCCCCCCCGTCCCTTCACCCTCAAACACACACACACACCTCCTCTGTCCTGTGACGCCCTTTCACCTCTCCTCTCCCTCCATCACTCTCTAGCTAACCCCCTCCCCGTGCTCTCTCTCTCTCTCTCTCTCTCTCTCTCTCTCTCTCTCTCTCTCTCTCTCTCTCTCTCTCTCTCTCTCTCTCTCTCTCTCTCTCTCTCTCTCTCTCTCTCTCTCTCTCTCTCTCTCTCTCTCTCTCTCTCTCTCTCTCTCTCTCTCGCCTCTTGGGTCTTTCCTCTCACCGCTGTTCGTGTCGCATTAATGTCGCGCGCCGCTCCACGTCTCCGCTAAGTCGCAAAAAAAAAAAAATCAAAGTCGATAATTAGGAGCAATCTATTTGGGATAAGTTGAGAGCGAGAAGTTGTACTTTTCAAGTGGTAAAGACGTCTCTATCTCGCGAACCGGTTGGTGGAAGCTGACTATTTAGAGGGACGAGTATCCAAGATAAGATACAGAAAGTGACACGTTTCTTGTCGTCCGTATTGATGCCGCTGATGGAGATGTTGGCACCTCCTAATTAGAGGAAGGCGATAACTATTTAAACCCCCCCAAAAAAATCCTTCCACATGACGGTAAACTACGGCACACAACGCCGTCGTTACAAATTTAGCTTGTTTATGTGGGATTTCACTCTGAGGTTTGGACTTCTCTCTTCAAAAATGGAAGAAGTGTTTGTTATCCAACACCGGGGTCAAACTCAGTGCTGCCAAAGTGTAGAAAAGAGTCTCAAACATGCAGCTCTGCTCTGCTTTTATGTTTTTGAAAATGTGGCAAAGCAAGAAAGGTTTTCATCTTGCTTTGCTGCGAGCAGGTGGCGAGAATCCCACAAACTTTTTTTTTTTTTTCTGTCCTGCCTCCATCTTTTGTTTGTATTCTTTTTTTTTCCTAAACTTTATTTAAAACAAGCCTTTACAGAATATTACACTGGCCATAGTCTCGCGATACCAGACGATCTCAGATCTCCACCTACCAAAGTCTGGTAGGTCCCCCCCCCCCCCCCCTCCCATTCTCCTCCGTAGTGAACTTTATGCACCACTCCAGTATGAAGGGCCGCCTTTAAGACTTAGTTTTAACAATGAAACTTGTGAGATTGTCATCAGTCCCTATGAGCGAAGCGTTTAGATCTCTGACCTGTGAGTCTACGCCGGCCACGGTATTCAGGCACACTTTCCATGTCGTGTTGTGATCGGTTGGTTTGAAGACGTGGGTCTGCTTTCTGTCTTCGTTCAACCAAAGCATCGAACCGGCTCTTGGTGAACGTGTCAAGGTGCAATCTAGGACCACCGGTTTGGATTGATGATCAAAGATTTTACCACGTTTATCTCAGACAGATCAAAATCACGCAAAGGGCCGTTAGTAAGGTGTCACCAGTGTGTGTGAACACCAGTCTTCCAAAACATACTGACTCATTTGGTGTTTTGATGATGGCGGTTGCTCTAAAATCCGCCACATGTCATGAGTTGGGTTGAGATCTGGTAACTGCGGAGGCCATAAAATATCATTCACTGGGTTTTCATACTCGTCAAAGCTTTCAGTGAGCTCTCATCCCCTGTATCGAAGCGTCTGCATTCATTAAGTTTCTCCACTCATCTCACTCATTCAACCCTCACTGCTTGACCATTGTTGTGATTGAATAATTTAATTTAGCTAAATGAGCCTAATCTAAGAAGTCTCAGTAAGACAGATGTTTATTTTTGTTAAGACAACACTTGATTATTAAATTAAAAGTACATTTTTAGCAGAGATACAGTGATGTTTTTTTACCGTTTTGCAGTGTTTTCATACTTAAATCTGCTGATATCATGACTGATGATTGATGTTTAAAGCATTATGTATTAAAAGACTAAATGAAATTTGCATTTTTTTTTTAAAGGTATTTCTAAAAGCTAAACAAAAGACCCAACACTGGCGGAAAAATCAAAAGATACTTATTAAATTTGACTTTGGATGACAGCAATAGTTTGTTGATATGTTCATTAGTCAATTGACAGAAAGATAATCAACTGTTTTGATAACTGAATAATCATTTTAGTCATTTTTTTAAGGAAAAATGACATATTTATTGGTTGTAGCTTCTCAAATGTGAGGATTTGAAACTTTTATGTGTCACACATATACTGAGTGTTTGGAATTTGGACTCATGATCAGACAAAACGAAATTATTACGGGAATGTTTCTCTATTTTTTTACATTTTACAGACGAAACGATTAATCGAGAAAATAAGCATCAGATTAATCAATAAAGAAAAAAATAATTAGTTGCAGCACTAATGTTCATTCATGGGTTTTTAGGTAGAAAAACTTTGTCTTCAGCTGTTAAATAACATAGTTTTGATTGGTTTAATGTGGTTTCATGTTAGCGTTTAAAAAGTAGTTCATAGGTCTGTTTCCAGGTGCTGAAAAAACATTCTTATTCAATTTATTGGGGATTTTAACATGAAATTTAATTAGTTTGGGTCTCAGGCGAACACCTTGTAAGAATGCTTGTCATAGATCTGAATGTTAATCCTTCATCCCCCCCCCCCCCCCCCCCCCCCCTCCTCCTCCTCCTCCTCCTCCTCCTCTCTCTCCTCTCTCTCCTCTCTCTCTCCAGACTCCGTATCATGTGAACCTGTTGCTGGCGGGCTACGATGACACAGACGGCCCGGGTCTCTACTACATGGACTACCTGTCTTCTCTGGCCAAGGCCCCCTTCGCCGCCCACGGCTACGGAGCCTTCCTCACTCTCTCCATTCTTGACCGCTACTACAGACCAGGTCAGCGCAGAGAAAACGCCTCGCGCGTGTTTTCCGCTGTTGTTTATAGTTCCTGTGAGACTGACTGGAAAAACAACAACAAAAAAAAAAAAAAGAAAAGATGTGATAAAGTGTGTTTAGTTGATTCACAGCGAGGCCATGTGAGATTTTAAAACATACAGACTCATGAATCTGTAAGATTTAGATTCATTTCTTTCACCTTTATGTCAAATAATAACAGTAGAAACAAGACAGCAGTTCGTACGTTAATTCCACGAACTACCTTCTGTCTTTTCACAATTAACTCATCTTTTTTTTATCATGACGTTATGCTTTTCTTCCTGTTAAGACACAGTAATATCCACTCAATTCAGATGTTTTTCCTCTCAATTTTAGAGGAAACTCTGCTTTTTTTTTTTTTCTCCCAGTTCAGCATGCTCATTTTCTTCTGTCTTTTTGTTCCAGATCTGACCCGAGAAGAGGCGGTGGATCTGCTGAAGAAGTGCATCGAGGAGGTGAGTTAGGAAGTAGTTTAACTCCTGTATTTGAGTATGAATACCAATGACATGCGTCGTATTTAACTGTTTATTCAGCTCACTCTGAAAAGGCGGCCATCAGTATCTTCATTTCACCTCATGGATTTATCTTATCAGCCTTAAAAACACTCTGCTGTTACGTTTCCCATCAGTCTGCTTCTCCTCCACTGTTTTTCTACACCTGCTTTTATTTGATTTTGATTCATTTGCGCCTTCACTGACCGTTTCTTCCCTATTTCATTGTGTTTCTCCGTCCTCCAGCTGAACAAGCGCTTCATCCTGAACCTCACCTCCTTCACCGTCCGGTTGATTGACAAGGAGGGCATCCAGGACCTGGAGAAGCTCACCCTCGGCGCCAAGTGACCGCTCACTGCTCGGCTACCGACTCTCACGCCCTCGTTTCTTTTTGTACTGTTGACCTCCTTGCTCTTTCTGTTCCAATAAAAAGTGACACACAGTTGAGATACAAGCTCTTTGTCCCTGTGGTGCTTTCTCATTGCTCTCTAGTCTACTCATCTGCACATAGAAAGAGAACAGCCCTCTGGCTGTGTACTTTTGCACTTGTATTCAGCGAGTGTGTGTGTGGGTAATGTACACTTGCTCATGCTTGTACACGTGTAATAAAACACGCATGCACATATTCATGTTGCAAAGTTTTCCAGCACAATGTTGTTCCACGTCCCTGAATGACCAAGCTATATAGGAAGAGACATTACTGTAAAGTCAATTTAAATGCTGTTTTGCATCACATCGGTTTTTGAGCACTTTTTAACGAGCTGTCATTCGACCTTAAAGGAACCCCAAAGTTAATAATAGCAATGTACACAAATAATCAATTAAAAGTCACAAAATATGGCCTCAAAAATTACCACTGAGTTGACTCGACACCTCTCATGCACTGTGTCAGTAAATAAATAAACATAACCGGCACTAAGTTGGCATTTACTGCAGACTTATTGAGTTTTATTGTGTTCTGATTGTGATTCACTGTGTGTAGCTAAGCAGGTTTGTCAGAAACAAGTTCAGGTTTGCTTCAGGAAATATATATATTTTTTTTTAATAGTGTTCATTTTTTTTTCCACCTTCTGTCCACCAACCAACACACAACATCTACTGAATTTAAATACATTTTGGATATAACCCTCACTCACCCCCAAACTGCAGCCGCTGAAAGTTGAAATATGTAGCAAAGTGAAATGTTTTGTATGAGACGTTCAAGGCCTCTGGATATTAAGAAAACCAACAAGATTCAGATAATTATGTTTACTTTTGCATGTTATACTTAATAATCTTTAGTCAAGGTTCACTTTTTTTGCTTTTTCCGGGGATATCAACCACATCTTATGGTCTTCATCACTGGATTGAGTTTGCTTAGTTGTCATGGAGATGGCTCAGTTGTGATTTAGTGACTTAAGTGTTGTAAATTTTAAATATATGAACATTTATTATCATGTAACTGAAATTCTATATTTTGGTCACATGATGACAATGAACAACCATCATGATAGCTGATCAAACACTGTGATGATGACTGTGAAATGTGGTTGAAAGCTCCAGAAAAAGCTTGTAAGTGGATCCCGCGTTAAGATAATTTTGTCAAACTTCCACTCGCAAGGTCAATGATGAACTTTCACACTAAAATTGTGACCGATTTTGAAAATGTCACAATTTTTACCAAACTTTTTTTTAACTGTTGCTCTTTCTGTTCCAATAAAAAGTGACACACAGTTGAGATACAAACTCTTTGTCACAAAAATGTCACAATTTAGGTAGTTAGGATGAAAAAAAGGAAGATAATTTATTTATTAGATTCAAAACAGCTGCCAGGTGACACTGGAGTCCTAAATTAGCCTTTTGCCTCCTACAAACTAAAGCTTAACTGCAAAAAATATACCAGGAATAATTTGACTAAAAGAATTAAAAGAACAGAAGATAACATACTGCTGTATTTCCTGTTTTCATGTAGGTAAACTAGTCAATGACTCCAATTCAAGGTTGTAATAGAGCAGATAATTAAAAAATCAAACCTTAATTAATAGTTAATTGATTAATTAATCTCTTTAAATAAATGTGGTTATCAAAAAGTGTTTGAAACACTGAAGAATTTACATTTTCTGATATTTTTTTATTAGTTTATACATTTTTTATTTCAATTAATTAGAGCTTCAACGATTAATCGATTAGTCAATTTGCAGAAAACTAATTGGCAACTATTTTGATAATCGATTAATCGTTTTGAATCATTTTTTAAAGATGGTTCCATTTTCTTAAATGTGAATATATTCTGCTTTTTTGAGTCTTTTATGATTGTGGACTGTTGGCATTTTATAGACAACTAATCGATTAATGAAGAATTAATTGATAGTGAAAATAATTGGTAGTTTCAGCCCTAAAATGATCTGAAAGGATATTGCACTACCCATTTTCAGTATAACTTGATTTATAGGGGTAATGTGTCCCATCTGAATCAAGAACCAATTAGTGATCAAGGTAAACGCATAGTTTTCCAAATTAGGGTCCCCCTCAAGATGTAATTATATCAAATTTAAATGCTTTTAATACTTTAATATGTTTTGTTAAGTTCAATAATGAGCCTTTAGGTGGGTTTTTAGGATCATCTCAACCGTTTGATACACAATTAGCTCCTGAAATACATTAAAAAAAAGTCTTCCTCCATCAGTGTTGACTGTGGTACAGTAAATGAGCACACGTATATACAGCTGTAACTGAGAAAAACCAGGCCAAGTTTAGACGTGAGTGTGTGTGAGAGAGAGAGAAGGAGAGACTGTAAGCTCATGTGTATGTGTACTAGTGAGAGAGAGAGAGAGAGAGAGAGAGAGAGAGAGAGAGAGACGGTGTGTGTGGCTCTATCACCGTCTCCTCTCTCCACCACAGACAGGTGATTAATAAACATTAAACAATCCCTCCTCTCTCTCAAACACACCGGAATCTGACGGGAAGAGCAGCATATGTTTGCCTGGAGGCACACAGAGAGATGGAGAGCGGCCCCGCTGAGTGTCAGATAGAGGGAGAGAATAGGGGAGAGCGGGTGAGGAGGGTTGGTGTGTGTGTGTGTGTGTGTGTTGGGGGGGGTGGGGGGTTAGGTTACAGAGAAGGAGATGAAGGGATGGGGGGGGGGGGAGAAGGGGAGAGGAGGGGGGGGGGGGGGGCACAGGAGGGTAATGAGATGGGAGGAGAGAAAGGGAGATACGGCAGGTAGAAGTGTTTGAGAGTGTCTGAGCAGGCGACACATGTATGTGCGTAGTCCCTGGAAAGCAGTAATTGCTGTGAGTATCTCATCCTGGTTAAATAAAGTGAAGGACTGTGCAGGGGAGGTGTGTGTGTGTGTGTGTGTGTGTGTGTGTGTGGTTTACTGGGCGCTGGGGGTCGCACCACTTCCTCTGTTCTGTTCTCCCAGGTACAGCGTTCAGGGCTACAGATGTGATGCTGCCGCCTCACCGGGCCCCTGCTGGAGCCCTGCATGCATAGAGGGGCACTGAATTTTTAAGTGGCCCCTTGGGGTGCGTGTGCAGAAAATGTGTCCTAAGCATGATATGTGGATGTGTAGTGAAAGGATGGCCACAGTTCAGGCTCCGTTGAAGGTGCCAAATCCCTTTACGCTGAGCTGAAACTGCGTCAGACTAATGCTCAAAGGGTCTACAACCATGCTAGCAGCTCTGCTAGTCTGTGCTCTGAGCTAAATGCTAACATCAACATCCTAACATGCTCACAATGACAATGCTGATCAATGTATTAAAGCAGTTAGCTAGACGGCCTAAATCAGTTTTGACTGGATTTAATTTTGTATACGACTTATCAAACATGTGAAAACATTTTACAGGAAGACATAAAACATATAAAGACATATAAAAAATACTCAAAAAATTAGTATTTTGATGTGTATTTGGCATTTAATAAGAGATAACTGAACAAATAACATGGAAAGTGAAGATTAGAACTGTTTATTTAACTGTTTATGTGTTTACCGTGTTCATCGTCTTAGTTTAACGTGTTAGCATGCTAACGTTTGCTCATTAGGACCAAACACAAAATACAGCTGAGGCTAATGGGAATGTCAATAATTTGTTTTTGGTCATAAAGCAAAGTAAAATTAAGTTTTTAAAGTTAAGGGATCATCAAAGTTATTACAATTCCTGAAGGAACCCACAAATGTGAACCTTGTGGTGACACTGTAGGAAAAGTCAGAAGATCACCAACGTCATCGAGATATGTCCTCAGGAAACCATGAAGGTCTGAGCAAATTTTTGTGACAATCCAACTCATGATTGTTGAGATATTTCACAGGATAAGTGAGAACTTTGACCTGCTGGGTGGTGACAGAGGAAAAGTCAGGAGAATATCACCAAAACCACTAGGATTCATCCTCTGGGGACCACGAATGCCTGTCCTACATTGAGATATTTTAGTCTCGACCAAAGTGGTGGTCTGACAGGTCCTTAAATGTGACGTTTGCTGCTTTTCTCTCTTTTATAAAACTGAATATCACTTTGGGCTGTGGGACATTGCTACGGACATTTATCACTATTTTCTGACATTTTATAGACTAAATAATTAACTGAGTAATCGAAAAAATAATTGACAGGTTAATCAATAATGAAATTAAGTGTTAGTCGGAGCCCTAGCTATGACCTTCCTGTTTGAGTGAGAATAGACTTTGCCTACAGGGTTCAATAAAAAATGTCATTATTGTGACTGAGGGAAAGAATAAAAGCAAATAAAAGCAAATAAATGCCATTATCACCTTTGCATTTAAAGCTAAGTTGAAGTGGACAGCTGCAGTTAAAGGTGCCTGAAGGTGCCATTACATTTTTATTGTTTTGATTTATCAGATAAAAACATAAAAACACACTCATGAAACTTAACCGATCAGTTCTTAATTCTTTAATAATATATTACATTTATGCCGTAATACAATAATAATAACAACAGTAATAACATTAATAATAAACATACACAGAAAGTACAAAATGATTTGTGTTCTTTTCTTAAGTTACCAACACGTAGTAGTTCAAAATAAAAAGAAATCAAATCTCCTTTAGCTGCCTGTTACTCCTCCTTTTCCCCGCTGCTAACCCAGAGAACTCAATTTCCCATGACCACCCACTACAACGAACTACAAATGGAAGCTGCGTCCAATCAGGTGGAGTTAAAAGTCTCCCAAAAAAGTTCCAGAGGAGCAAAGAGCAGGTTGTTGTCTCGGATATGGCTTACGATGCTTCCCAGATGAGTTCAGTCCAAAGTGTGTGTGTGTGTGTGTGCGTGTGTGTGTGTGTTTAAGTGTGTTTAAGTGCGTTTGTGTGTGACTGATGAAGGCAGGGGCTGCTAGGAACACAGATAAAGGTGACATGTTTTACCAAATTTAAAAAAAAACAAAAAAAAACGGGGGGTGAGGAAATAAATAAAACCATACTGCCGTATGCAGGAACTCATCCTGAAGAGATGTTTTGGAGACGCCATCATGACACAAACCAGCTACTGAGAAGAGAGGTCCATGCGTCGTTTAGAGTGAGGTGGTTGTGGACACACATTACAGTACAGATATCATCATAAACCCCGCCTCCTTGACGAGAGGGTCCGCAGAGGTTTCTGGGAGGTAAAAGTCTTTGTCCTGAGGGCGAACGTAAAGACACAGAGGGGCCACGAGTCAGTCTTTCCCCCCTCTTTTTTTCTTACTTTCTGCCGCTCATCCATCCATCCATCCATCCATCCACCCACACATCTGTCCTTCCTCCCTCTATTTGCGGTGCTTCATCTCCTTGTCGTGGTGGCTCTTCCCTCCCCCCTCTCCTTTATCCAGCATTTTAATCGCCTCCATCAGGTAGCTCTGGAAGGCGGAGAGCGCGGCGCAGATGGCGGGAGTGCCGAAGCCGTGGGTGAGCAGGCTGAAGTGGGTGAGGCTTCCCTGGACACCGGGCTCCAGGCAGGGGGTGGGTCGACTGCCGCCCAGCGGAGAGCGGTCCTGGGACATCAGGTCCACAAACTCCTTACAGATCTCCCTGGAAAGGAAGAGGGATGAGTCAGCATCGACAAACTAGTGTAGGCTCAGCGTTGGCCAAATTCCATCCAAGTTAGTCTTCAGGAAAGATAACATGCATCACCAGCACACAAAACACCCTTGTTTTGAATAAATCCAGCCTTCACTGAGACTTGAATTATGTGCCAAAGATTTGCACACCCTCAACATAAAGGCCACTGGAGTTTAGGCCAATTAAGTTACCAAAAAAAACGGTATTTACATTATTTACAGTACCAGTCAAAAGTTTGGACACGCTTTCTCATTCAAGTGAATGGGAAAGTGAATGGGACAGTTTTGGAAATCAATTTCACTTTACACAGTGGATCTACACAAAACACAGATTATTTGACAAGACACACAGATTTGACCTAAAATTCTCATCACAAGGCCCACTAATTTGGTGTTTCCGGAGCTTTCAGACACATCTCACGACCTTCCTCAGCAGATGGAGTCTAAAGATCCCCTCCAGACATGTTTTAAGACGTATATAAAATACTCTACTTTGAATAATAATTTGTGCCTAATATAGTTTTTACACATAAAAAAAAAGTTTAATTATCTCATTAAAATCCTTAAAACGACATCTCGTCGTTCTCCCTCATTAAAAATTCTAAAAACCATGAATATGCAATTTTTTTTTTTTTTTTTTTTTTTCAAAAGTTTAACTGCTGGTTAAGAGATGTCTCATACTTCGTGCACTGGAGTACTTCAAGTTTTAACATCACACTTTAAGTTGAATACCGAGCCACGATTGGCTCCAAACTAGTTGTGATGTCACAAATCATGCAATCGTGTTTGTAGACGCCTTACAGTCACATTTAAGCTCAGAGTGCAGAGAAACTTTCCTCCTTCAAGCAGATGAAAATGAAAACAGACTTCTGAAAACCTGCACATTCATCACTCTGCACAGTGAAGCTCAAACATCCAACTGAAGGAACAAGAAACAAAACATATGTTTGAGTGGAGGGAGGGAGCACTCTACCTATTTTTAGTCCCGTTTAGTGTATTTATTTGCACATTTATCATAAACTTACACAACAAATCAAGTTTGGAATTCATCATAGAGGCTTTTTTAAGCACTTCTCCCCAAACACAGTGAGCTTTGGTGATTTCACTTAAGAAATACTCCTTTAAAAGACTAATACATGACTAAAATGTGCATTAGTATGGATGGAGCACTCACTTGGTAGCGAGCAGCATGCTACGTCGTGTGGGGAGCTGGTCGGGCTCGCTCTGCCTGCACAGATACTCGGCGGTGGCTCTGGCTGGAAACTCTGTCTCGCACACATAACCGAAGTCCCGCGCCAGATGGACGGCCTCACCTGGAGGAGGAGAAACAGAAGGAAAAGTGAGAAATACAAGTCAGATTTGGTGCAGTACAAAAAAAGCAGGCTCTGTGGATATATAAGAGCCAAAAGTCAGCGCTTCGGTTTTAGATTTTAAATCATTTCAAATCAAATAATTATCAGTGAAAATGCTTTTTAAATGAAGCACAATTGACTGCTGGAACCGCTCAGGTCAGGTCAGGTCAAGAGATAAACTCTGTGACCACTTTTCTCACTTTCACCAGTCAAATAGCTCGCTGCTCTTTGGCTTTTTGAGGCAGACTTCAGCTTTTTCAAAATGACACCCTCTCCACTTGTGTGCGCACACGCACGCATGTACGCAGCCACCCATGCTACCACTGTTTATTCCTGTCTGCTCATGCGAGGATACTTCTATGTAAATATGTGTCTCTATCTGTCAGGATATATGCAGGTCACTGTATGTGTGTGTGTGTGTGTGTGTGTGTTTCCCTACCCTCCACTAGAGATGTTAGCAGAGTGACGTTGGCTGCCTTGCGTCGCCCGGCGGGCAGGTTGAGGCCAATCTTCTCCAGACGCTCTCTCAGACAGCGGCCACCATTCTTTGACTTCGCCCTGAGGGGGGACAGGGAGACAGAGAGAGCAGTTTTTAGGAGATGGTCCTTGTGTGTGTGTATGTGTGTGTGTGTGTGTGTGTCAGTGTGTGTGTGTGTGTGTGTGTGTGTATCCTACTCTGTGTCTGTTTGTCTTTATGAGTTTTGTTGTGGTGCGTTGTGTGTATGTGGATGTGTTTTTCTGTATGTGTGCCTGCTGTATCTCTGTATGTCTATGGCTGAGTGTGAGTGCGTGTGTGTGTGTGTGTGTGTGTGTGTGAGTGTTTATGTAAGTGAATGTGAAGCTGAAGTCTCCCTATGCTTCCTGTCAACACGGATAGTGTCTTGTATTTTCCATTTTTGCCTTTACTTACAGTTTCTTTCCCTTTTCTCACCCTTATATTTCAATATTTATTTATATATATACAGAAATATTTAAAGGTGTGACATGATGAGATAAGACAGTGATGTATTGTTATCACTGCGGAAGATGTATAGACGCAGTTTACAACATTTGCAACCATTTAGATTTTTTTAATGATGTCCTCTTGAAGTGTTTCAGCCTGCAAACCAAATCATAAAGTTGTTCTGTTGCCCCGAGGCGGCGCTTCATTAAACCACATTGCTTCTCTTGTGATTTAGTCCCATGACCCATTTTGAGTCCTTAGTCCTGGCCCCCATAGTTAAATTAAAGTGCTCTTTATGTGAGAAAAAAAAAAAGAAAAAGAAAGACGAAAAGGCCCCAGATCTATGGAGAACATGGTTTATAATTATGGATTTCCTATCTGGACTGAGTTTACACCTCTGTCATGTGGTTTCAAGCATCAATAGCAACAAAAGCAACAAATAAAAATTAAGATTTTGACATGGTAGATGGAGGATGTTTGGCAGCCTTTGTCTTCCTGTTCGCTTGCAAGTCTAATTCTTAAACTCTCAGATACTTTAACAGTAATTTAAATATCAACAAACAATGATCAGAGGATTCCAGCGGTTATTTTGTGATGATTTGTTGTAATTTTTCTGGAGCATTTCTCTTTTTCTACCAACCTGCTGACATCTAAGACACGTATGTACTTCCTTAAACTTCTCAAGATGACTTTCAACAACATTCAGAGCAGGAACATGAAGTTACTGTTTGAAATCTAAGGAGCATATATTGTAAATGAGCTTGATAGCCTCTTTGGTGACATTGGACAACGTCAATGATCTCAGTTGTGCTCCTTTATTGATTAATATTGATTATTTAGGCTTCTGCTGATGGATAAACAGCTGTCTTTTCCTCTTTTGTGATGGATTTCTTAATTTTTCTTCATTTAACACCAGCGCCGAATGGTTACTTTAAATAAACTCTTTGATTCTCATGTCCAAACATCAAAACTTACTGTTGATGTTGGTAGTTAAACTTAAAGTCCCGACATCTATATTCAGACAGTTTTCCACAGTAATAAGAGAGGCACACCACTAAATGACGAAAGTGTAACACCAACATCTGTGTAAACCTGGATCCAAGTTATTTAAGGCGACCAAAGTCTACTTATGACCCCTCATCACAGGTTTCTATGACCAGTCCAACCAAAGACAGATTTTACCTTCTCAGACTGTTTCATTAATAGTTTTAGAGGCCTAAAGAAGTACAACTCTTATATATTTCATTAGAAAAGGGCACAGATTTGAGAAAATAAACATAACAATGTGTGGCAGAAATCTATTTTCTTTCACACTGTCTCAATCCTCTCATGAAGATTTCATTTCCAATCTCTTTTGGGATCCTAAAGTTGGTATTTTCTGTATCAGAGTGTCAACCTCTACTCCCCAAACACCAAGAAAACAGCTCTGAACCTACATCACACCCTCACATTCCCCCCGTCTCCCTCTCTCTCACCTGCGGAGGACTCCGCCCAGCAGAGAGGCGTTGAGGCACTCAGGCGGGGAGAGGCGTCGCTGCACCTCCCCGACCGTGACCTTGTACTTGGAGGTGGAGCTGAGCAGCGAGAGACGACCCGGGACCGAACAGAAAACCTCAGCCGGGTTGGACACGGCTCCCATACCGAGACCCTCCTTGCCGATGGACAAGGCCGACATGGACGAACCGTTGAGCTTAGATGGGATAGGGACTGTGCAGAAATGATGGAGAGGAAAGGGTGATAGAAAGAGGAGGAAGAAGAGAAGAAGAAAGTTATTTACATACATACTTTTAGGATAGAAAAGTGTGAAAGCTATGAAAAGTTTAAGAGCAACAAAAACAGGACGTGCAGGAAAAATAAAGAGGTAAAGGATAAATAAAGATGATCACTCTAAACATATGTCTTCTGCAGTGACAACTGTGTTGTGTGAATGACAGCGTGCTCCTCCTCCTCCTCTCCTGATTAATCTATTCAGTGTTATGTTCTCCCCTGCGTCGACAGCTCTAATTTTGAAGCGCTGCTTGTTGGTTCTGTTGTTTAAACTGCAGGTGGTTACATTTTAACTGCGCATTCTCAAATAGCTCTAGTTCACACCTTCAGGAGCTCAATTCACACTCACTTTTCTGCACTGCCGTAAAAACTTTCCAGACTCTGAGACTCTGCAGTTTTTTCCTTTCCGTCGCAGCCTTGCTTTGGCGTTTTAAAATCTGAGAGTACTTGAACCTTTTACCTGTTGAAGCCCCCCCTGTTTTAAAAGTTGATGAGGATTTTTAAACTGCCAATCAAATCCTGATGATAATTTATGTTGGCATAGAGACCAGGGTCTATTTGGCTTGTCTTTTTCAGTCTTTGTTACATCATCTTTTATGAGATTATCACTTAATCCTTAAATCCACAAACCATACAGTTGTGTGGGCAGAAATCCTCTGAATTGAGACGACTGAATGGAATCAACCTCTTTTTGTGTGAATGTATTTCTTATAAGGATCAAAATCTCTCACAAGAAGGATAGTAAGATGAGATAAGACTCGTTTAAGGTGCTTTTAGGATGTTAGGACTCAGCTTTACCATTAAACACTCACTTACCACCAGTGGAACGTACCCATGCAGATGCTTTTTGTTTTATATGCACAGGTTTTGAGATTTCTGCTGCACCCAAAACACTATGCACTTAAATATCATTTTGTTTGTGACGCTCAAAGCATTGAGAAATTAGAATTAAAAATCCATATTCAAAGAAACAACATGCTGGTTAACCCACAGACTTCACTGTGGACGGTTTTCATTGGAAAACTACTTTCTACCCCAACAAATAGTTTCTATGGAAACTGTTGACAGAGAAGTCTGTGGAAGAGTTATGAGGAGCCTGTGTTTGGAAAAAGGTCATTTTTCAGTGCTGTGAACACCACAAAATGAAATTCTATTTACTTCCATTGTATTAAGGTGGCAGCATATATCTCAAAACCTGGACAAATTCAAGTATCTGCATGACTACATACCAAAAGAGTTAAGAAAGTGAAACTATGTAGGAGAGAGAAACATTGTTTAGTATGTTTAAAGGCATTGAAAGACTTTTTTTTAAGTAGACAGTAGAGAGATGACAGGATGCACCAATGGCCGGACTCCATTCATGCTTAGATGGGTTCATGATTTTACAAGTCCATCTTAAAACAACAGTCAGGTGTCCGTATGAACGTTGACACATGTTTTTTTCTTGCTGTCATCATTCCTCCTGATCATACTGACCATCAGAAGATCCCTTCATAATGCACTGACAACGTAAGTGATGGGGGACAAACTCCACATCCCTCCTTCTGTGCAAAAATGTATTTAAACGTTTATCTGAAGCTAATATGGAGCTTCAGCGTCCAAATGAGTCAAATCAAGCGGACATGTTTCAACATTACAGTCTTTTTAGTGCCAAATTCCTTCTTCTTGTTTCTGAAGCCTCATATAAGCATCAGATACACTTTGGAGTATATTTTTGCATGAAACAAGTACTGTGGATTTTGTCCCCCATCTTATCATGTAAGCGCTTTGAAAGGGATCTTTTAATGGTCAGTATGAAGAGGAGGAATGATTACAGCAAGAAGAAACTCATTGTGAACCTGTCCTTTAACCCTGAGCCACCAGGATGTTCTGAAAATATGCTGTTTTATAATTTGTGGGGAGAACCAGCCCTTTACGGTAAAGCACAAAGCCAAGAAAGGTCGCAATTATGGCAATCTATGAATTTATGTGTCTACAGTCTCTCCCTTCCTGATGCCTCTGCAATTTTCCTCGTCGTTTATTCAAAATATTATCCGTACAACTGTACAGCGGCATGCCGGCCCTCCTCTGGTACTCTGTGTGTGGCGGGTGGCCTCTCCGTGGCGCCCTGCTGTGCAGCAAAGATTCCCCAAACTGACGAAATCTCTTAAAAACCCCTCATTCACAACCAGCTGATCATCCCAGCCCAGCCGTCGAGGCCGCAGAGAGACCTCTAAAGCTCTCTCTCTCTCTCTCTCTCTTTCTCCTTTGTCATCTATCTGCCCCTCCTTCTCTTATCATCTTTCACTCTCTTGCTTGACTCTTTCTTGTGCCTTCCACTCTTTATCTTTCTCCCCCCATCCTTGTCTTTTTTTTTTCCTATATTCTGTCTCGTTTCTGTTCTCCCTGCTGGATTTTTTTTTTCTTATTCATGAGGGCTTTAGGTTTGCTCTGCTATCTGCTATAAGCGCGTGCCGGGGAGAGTCTCACTGTGGTAATTGATCAAATCTAAGCGTTTGGCAAACAAGTGGAATCACTGTCGCTTCAGCAAATGACTGCTGGTTCGCAGCAGCAACATTCGAGCACTTTGAATCAAGCTAGAAATGTACAGTATGAGCCTCCTCCTCCTCCTCCTCCTCTTCCTCTTCCTCAGGGACTTGATTTGGAGAATTACATCCTTGTTTTTCTAAAACTTTGTAGCACGGAGAGGCCAGTGAAGAGTCTGGATGACTGTAATATAACCTAAAACATTTAATCAATCAACAAAGAAAAAAATCCACAATTTTCTCAGAATGAGAATTTTTTTTTGAGGAAAACTATTAATAATCATCTACTGAAGTTCCTCATTTAAAGGCCCATTCTCTAAAATATTAAGGATCCACTACATTAAAGTTTTATTGTGTTTTTCATTATATGCCGTCAGTCATTTTATAACACAGCAGGTGTCGTCTTTAGCTTGTTTTGGGGCAAACCTTCACTTCTTCTTTTTTTAAAATTTTTTGTTATTTTGCATCACCACACACACCCGAAACAGACCGATCTACGAGGGGTTTTTCACAGTATCACACTCCACCAGCTTACAAACTTGAATTTTCTAATCGTGCCCTTGTGTCTTATGAAAAGAAAAAACACAGTAAAATCCTGCCACTCAGTCGGTAATATTAGAGTGATCATACTCTGCAAATTTCCCCACAACTCCTCTTTTATCATGTTCCCCTCCCTTTTTTTTTTCCTTGCCCCACTTCTCTCCTCTCCTCCTCACTCTAATCCCTCTCTCTCTCGCTCCCTCTCTCTCTCTCTCTCGCTCCCTCTCTCTCTCTCTCTCTCCCTCCCTCTCTCTCTCTCCCTCTCTCTCTCTCTCTCATATGACCATGAACAGTTCATTAAGAATGAGTGCCTTTGGGGTGAAGTCTGCAGCTGAGTATTAGAGGACTTCTTGACTTCAAATGAAATAGCAAAACAGTGTGTATGTGTGTGTGAGAGAGAGAGAGTGAGTGTGTGTGTGTGTGTGTGTGTGTGTTAGAGAGAGAGAGAGAGAGAGAGAGAGAGAGAGACTGGTGTTGGAGTGCCCCCTAAACACAAAACCCCCTTCAGCATGTATAGCACAATTATATACTGTAGGTGCACACTTTGACAAAAATGCACACATACACACTCAATCTTTCTCTTCTCTCTCTCTCTCTCTCTCTCTCACACACACACACACACACACACACACACACACACACACACACACTCACACACACAGAAAGCTCTCCCACCTCTTACCTTTTTTAATGACAGAGTGGTCGAGGATGCCCAAGGCTGATCCTTCCTCCATTCCCTGTGTCAGACAGACAGACAGTCACTATCATTTATCCACCGGCCTCATAGACAACACACATGCACACACACACACACATGCACACACATGCACACACACATGCACACACACACACTAGCAGCAGCAGCTCTCAGGCCAAAGCAAGATGGAAGGTCCAACATTTAGTTCTTTTTCCTCACAGCACAAATACGAAACACCATCCACACCCGAGCAAATAATAAAAATCTGTTGCTCAAGTCGAACTCGATTCGGTGCTTTGTGTGTGAAAACGGAGAGCAGAGGGTAAAATATGAGCAGTTTTGAGAATGTTTGCAACAGTTAATTCAGATTTCTATTGTGTGATTTTAAAAATGGCAAAAAAAAGCATATATATGGAAAGAAAAGTGTGTGTTTTAAATCTGCAGAATCTTATAAATATAGATTTTTATGAGCTTCATGAGGTGAAAATCTTTGATTCATGACCATTTTTTGGACACTTTTTAATTATTCTGTGCAAAAATGTACTTAAATTCTAAAAACTAAATAAAATAGCTAAATAATGAATGAAAATTAACACTATTTAAAACAACTAGAGATGTTAATGTATATATATTTTCTATTTTAGCATAAAAATGATATGTTTCCAATATGTGATCATCAAAAAATACTGATATTTCTCCCACTTTAGGTCTGTTTAGTACAATAGAAATGTGAAAAAGAAAATATGATGTCATGATAATCAAAAACAGACACAAAAGAGTAAATTAAAGCCACTGCTTTTTTTTTTTTATTTGATCTTTTCATTCACTGAGGGTAAAATTGTCTTGCATGGCGACTCTCGGATGTCTCCTTTGTGGTGAATTTATAAGAGGGTTCAAACGTGAAGGATATAATCCATTAATCAAATAAAAGGTCCTTGTCAAGTGGGAGCGTTTAACAGTAACATGCCCGCGTTGACTCCTCGCCTGGCGCTGCTCTCAAACGTTTCTTTTCTATTAATGACCGTGCAGATCAATTGGTCTCGGTGTGTTTTTTTCTACGAGGAGGCAACAAACAGCGTCTGCAGCTGCACCTGCTGCAGGGAAGCTGACTGCTCAATAAACCATAGAAACTATTCTTCTCCTTAAAAAAAAAAAAAAAAAAAACCTGCAGCAGGCAAAAGGCTGCAGTATATATGAGAAGAATCACTTTGTCTCTGTGCGATGCATCGGATAATATACTGCATGAATGTAGAGATGGATAATGAAGTGGGGGGAATATCACCGAAAAACACACTAATTTTAGGTATCAATTTCTCATAATTTCAGAAACTGTTATCTTTTTTAATATAAAATCTATCCCAATGCTACTTTTTAAATCTAAAAATATGGATTTAAGCCATTAAACTCAACTTGAACGTAAATATTTGGATTAACACGGAACACATTTAAAAAGGAAAACGACGCATCATGTAAGAAAAAACATTCATTCAACAGGCAACCGAAAATGTAGCTTCACTTGACAAATACAGTCATTCTTCTAATTTATTATTCCCAATTTATGAGCTAAAAATATAAACATTTTTTTGTAAAAATGTAGAATCTAATGACATCTCACTCCAGCAATATAACATGCAGCTGTTTTATTTCTCAGTCTGGAATAATCAGATATCAGACACATTTGTTATATGATTTTTTTGGGGGGAAATTTTTGTTTAAATGGGCTAAAAACCTGCTGGAGTCTTTTAAAAAAAAATAACAAGTAGCCTAAGATATTCTAAAATTAATGAAATGATTAATAAAATGCAGTAATTGTTAATTACGTTTTTACTTAAAACCCATTTTTATTAATGAAAGCTATTTCTTCATAAATTGTCTTCTGGAGGAAAGAAGGAAATGGAGGATAAATTGCCTAAAGGCCTTTTTGCCAACTTGCACGTATTTCTTAAGCTTTAGAGGTATTTTTGCACACTTTCTCCATGTTAGTGGGTTATTTTAAAGAACTTCAAAAATAAATATAAAGACGCCAAGAAGAGATTTTTTCATTGTATAGATTGTGTTTTGCGCATTGATCCTGTGCCGAGTGGCTTTTACGCACAGTCTCGCAGTGCGCAGCAACATCTAAGCAACAAAAATGATGGAAAAGCAAAAAAATTAAATCACCTGAAGATCATCCAGGCCGTGATGTCCCAGGTGCATCCCGAGAGGACCGTCCCCGAGAGCAGCAGCTCCTTCCCCGAGACCGTGGAGCAGCCGAGGGACAGCTGGATACTCCCGCCGGGGGTCGAGGCTGAGAGCCCGGTGAGACTGTGACAGGAGCCCCCCCTCCTCGGAGCGCGACCTCTGCGAGTGCCATGCCGCTTGCTGATGCTGATGGATGGAGTTGATGGAGGGGTAAGGGTCTGACAGGTGGGAATACGTGTCCTGGCTCTGGGAGTATGGCAGGGAAGACTGAGGGTACGGGGGAGGGAAGTACGGAGGCTGGAAGTCGGAGGCCGGAGTGTGGCAGAGCGGGGGAGCCGAGGAATAGGCGGCCTGGTTCAGGGAGGACAGCTGGGAGAGGCGCCCACTCGGCGAGGAGCCGCTTAGTCCGTCTGCGCGGTCCTGTGAGGGGAAAAAAAAATCAGAAAGTTTGCTTCATATCAGGAGCTCCAAGTCCTTATCAAACTATTCCCCAAAGGTGCAAAACGGGACTAACTATTGCATCAAATGTCAGATAGATTCCAGAAGTTATGAGCTCCAGGAAATGAATTAAAACTGAAGCATAAATCACAGGAGCTATTCAAGATTAGATAGACACAAAACACAAACTTAATATATATATATATATATATATATATAAACAGTTGTAATGTAGCACAAAACATAAAATAACCCATATATATAAATGTATTTCCATTTTTATCAGGGGTGGAAATAGCAGCAGCGCTTGAAGTGATGCGCGCTGGCAGAAGAAGCCTTTGGCATCGCTGCTGAACAGTGTCAGAAAGGTCACGGCCACCAAGAAACTGCACAAAGGACAGGTAATGCACAACAACAACAACACGTCGCTCCGGGAAGGGGGGGTGGTGGTGGTGGTGTGGGGGGGTTACATCTGTGAATAATCTTGTCAGCGTGTCAACTAAACCACACATTGACCCCCATAATTGAAAATAGAAGCAGGTTGAACACAAGGCGCAGAGAGCCAAATGTGATTTAATTTAGAAGTTTGCCCTCTTTAATGTAACAGGAAAGTCAGCGTGTTGTGTTATTCCCCCCCTAGTGTGTGTAAAAACATGTAGTCCACTAGCCTACATTTCTGCTCACACACACATCCTGATAAAATTGGATTTTTTAAAGCTGGGTCAGTCAGATCAATGCTGTTGTGGAACAATGTCCATTATCTGCCAGGTTCAAAGCGCACACATTTATCTGTCATGCATCAACCAAACTGTGTATGTGTGTCTGTTTTTTTTCCTCCTGATTTTATTCTAAAGTTTATATTTAAAGCAATAAAACTCAATGACCCTCCTGCAGAAAGATGATCGTCCTCTATTTCATGTCACAATTTGTCTTTTGCAGTAATTGGACACTTCACTGTCAGTCCGTCTCACTTGCTGTGACACTGCGCAGACAAAGAGCATCTCCGCGGACAGATGCGCGGCGCCACTACAGTAAACTCAGTGTCAAATAGCTACACTGGGAAGTGTGGACATTTGTCACTCATCATGCTAATGGAAAGAGAAGAAAAATTTTAGAATTACCAGAATTAAATAAAAAATTGTACGCAAAAAAAAAAAAATCACCAAGTATCGCTATTCTTCACAAGCTGACAGTTAATGCCACACGTCTTAAAATGCAGCACACTGATCAAATCTTTTCTTTATAATATATACTGATAATTTACTCTAAATAAGCTGTTTTCAAGCAAATTGGATGCATGTTTTTTCCAGGTTTCGTGTGCTAACGTCAAACACAGAGAATAAACTCCTTAAAATTAATTTACATTAAGGATGACGGGACGATAATACTTTTTTTTTTAAAAAATATGAAGGTTTACCAAACTCACCATAGCCGAATAGGTGTGGATTAACATCTGGACCACTCTGGATACCCCCAAATTTAAAATTCAACAGGACCCGAAGGCTTCCAGTCACTGAAAGATGTCACCAAATGCTCCGAGATGTAAATCCAGGGCTGGTTTAACGGTCCATTAAAGTCAAGGTGTTATTTACTTTTTTTTCCCCCTTCTTCTTATCTCGCGTGTTTCACGGAAGCTCTTTTTACGCACAAATGAAAAGCTGCTGCCAGATAACACACACACACGCGCACAACACACACAGAGTCCTCCAGCCTCTCCATGAGCGCACTACTTATAGGTTTTGCGCGCACCCGGCAGAATGAGGGGAGGGGTCGACAGGGTCCACTTCTCTTAAAGAGATATATTCATTCAATTAGTCTTTAATGCGTGCACGCGCTGTACTTTTACATTTACTTGTTTTGTTTCCTTTTTTTTTAAAAGACTGACACTGGATTATATTCTAGGTTTTACGCACCGATTGACACTATAAAAAATGTTCTAACATAAGTGAGACATGAGAAAAAACTTCTCGAAAATCACATTTTAAACGTGAAAATGATATTCTCTTCTTTTTGTCGTTTTTATGCACGGATATCCACATCCCTCTGGTCAAAAAATCTTTGAAGTTTTCAGCTTTAAACTTCAAAGACTGTCTTTTCCAAAGAGGAACTGAATCGCTCACAGGTTGAAATATCGACTAAAATTATTTTCTGAGCTCAGATCCTTTTTTTAAAAAAACAGACAAACAGGCTCACAATGCGCAGCCTCCTTTTTTACGCCAAAACCCCACAAATGCTGCAAATGAAAACAGAAAACTTCGGGGTGTCTCTTTTTCTTTCTTTTTTTTTTTTTTTACCTGCGCACCGCCAGTCTTGGTTCGGGATTTCCAGAGCATGATGGTGCCGCCGGTGGCGCTCGGCCTGGCTGTCAGAGCTTGCAGCTGAGGGGGTTAATGTGACGCGGCGGATGGAGAGGAGACGGGCTGAGGGTACAGAGATGAGTGAGTTAGTTTGAGAGACGATGCAGGAGTTTGTATGGATGAGTCAGAAAGAGAAGAGACGGGTGTTTGGTGAGGGAGGGGTGGAGGGGTGGGGGGGTAAGAAGGGGGAAAAAAGAGGGCGGGAGGTGACAGGAGGGGGTAGCTGAAAAAGTTTTCACGGTTTGTGAGTGCACTATAGGAGCAGGGGTGCAATAGTGAATGAAAAGAAATGGCTCACCGGTGATAATAACAAGGCAGGAAACCACCAATAAGAACAAAATGTCCATTTCAATCTTTTTTTTCACAACTTTCTCTAAATTTACATCATGTCAGCCTGAAGAGTAAAGAGAAAATAACACATTTCTTCAAATTTGACTTAAAATAAATATTACATTTAATACGTTATTGGTAAACTATTTGAAAAAGTTAAAGCAAAAAGATCATTTTACTCTAAATCGTTGTTGCAATGAATTTATTTTATTTCACATAACCAGTTTAAAAAAAAGACTGATTCTATAATTGTCCTCTATGATCATTTGTGTGTTTTTATGTTGCACTCATCAATTTTAACGGAATAAAATGACTCTTAGAATCCAGGAGAAGAAAAAACATAACCGAGGTTTGTATTTAGAGACTTTGACCGGATAGAAAACATGCAGAAATGTGGATAAATGAGAGCGGAAGTGTGTCGGTTATCAAGAACTTCAGTACACATAAAGTCTCATCGCGCCATCTTGTGGTCATTAAGAGAAAACAAGAAGTTAATGCAGATTTGAACAACTGTATGATATTTACTCCGCTGCTAAACTTCTGGAGGCAGTGCAGCTGTTCAACTGGGTGTTGGTTTTAAAAAATAAAATAAATTAAACAAACAAAAAAAAGTCCAATTAAAGCTACAAGAGAAACAAAAAGTAAAGTAAAACTGGCAAAAAAAAAAATTCTTACTGTTCTCTAATAAAATAATTCTTTATTAAATGCATTTACATTTCAACATTCACTGGCAGGTTCCAGGTGGAGAGAACTGCTGTCTCTTTCATGCAAATAAAGAAAACTAAATGATAATAAGAGTGCTTTTACACTGAAAATATGATACACGGAGACACACCTTTTGTCCTCGGCACAAAAGGTAACACATGATCCATGTCAGAATGGTATAAATAATAAACACACCAGTTTGGCTTCAGTGATAGTCATGTTGTTGTTTTTTTAATTTTCTAAGTGCGACTTGATTTTCACCTCCGTTAAAGAGTTCACTGTCCGTCTGCAGCAGTTTGTTTTCACTTCACTCCCACCGACTTCTTCAGGTTCCTCATAGAGCTCAAAGCTCCTTTATGGTTTCTCATCATCGTGTCTCCGATCTCCTGCTTACATTGCGTGCATTGGTTCGCCATGGCGCACAGGGCTTCTTCTAGCACCTCCTGCGTGTGCTGGTCGGGTAGCGCGCTACACTGAGCCAGCATAGCCAGCGTGTGTTTGAGCCAACCTTCCTCTCTGACCAGTGCGGTGATCCAGGGCTGGGCGCGGACGCAGCCTCCCAGAGCCTGTAGACTCAACCTCCAGAGCTCCGCGGCCTCGTCCCAACTCTCCTCCCAGCTGAGGCTCACCTTGACCGGTCCGGGGCCGGAGCCGGAGTCCAGGGCGCCGCGGAGGAACCGGAGAGCTGTGGAGAAGAACCGCCTCTGGCCCGCTTCTGCCGAGCCTGGAGACAAAAGAGGAAATTTAACCTTTAGTCGATGAAAAAAATTTTTGTTAACAGATCTAATACTTTTGAAGCAAAGTTATGTTCCAGTTTCAAATGTACAAAGCACAAAAAAGAAGAAATAATACATCCCTAGGAGATAAAAATAACTTAAGTTTTCTACTGTAAATGCTAAAAGAGTCCCAACCAAATGTCAAGGAAAAAAAAACCCCACATTACTTACATAATAATAAGAAAGTTGCACTAATCACTTCTGTGGCCACTAGAGGGCAGAAACACATCAAAACAAGCCTACAAATATAAAAACACCACTATATCCTCAGCCTGTGGACAGTATATGTAGTTGTTGTGGCTGTTGGGTTAGAAAACAACTGTCCACTTTCACATCCAGATGGCATGGACTCTTTTTTTTATTGGCTATTTGAAGAATGTGGGTCTACATGGTCTGTTTTGTGTCCACCATCTCCTGAGTAAAGTGTTCTTAGCATCTTAGCTTTTCCTTCCTTTCCTATCAACTGTGTGTGTTGATCTGGGTGGCAAGCTGCTTCATACAATTTCTGTTACAGAGATAAATAAAGTTGTATTGAATTGAACTGATGTGCTTGCTATTTGGAGCTTTGTTTGCTGGAAATCGATGCATACAGAGCAGCTCTTAAAAATACAGTAAATATGTGAGCTTTAAAGCCAAAACAATGAGCTCAAAGAGACACAAAAAAAGAAGTGTAGAAATACAGAGTTGGATGATATTTCCCTGGGATTTCTTCACTTCCCCTTTCAGATTACAGAGAGTATGTTGATTCACCGCATTTTGTATCTGCGTCTTGTGTATGACGACATCTCTGCCCAACCCAGAGCTCTGCATTCCCATGGATACCATAGGAGGAAAGGCAAAGGTATCACTAATAGGTAACCTATAAAGTTCCTACGCTCCAGAAGATCTTGTGGGTGGGTGCGTCTGATGCTAAACTGCGACTGTGAAAGGATCAAAAAATCCCGCACACTGTTAATCGCTTGTACTCACTTTATTTACAAGGTTTCAGTCCTTAGATCTCGTTCATGTTGAATGAACATTCCCTGATGAAAGTCTGAGGGCTGAAATGTCGAAAATAAAGTACGAGTGATCGACAGCGTGTGGGATTTATTGATCCTTTTAAAAGGTCTAACTAATGGCTTGATTCCATTTAGCTTTGCCTGTTCCACAGCCTTAGTGTTATGCAGGCTGGCTCTCGCATGGCTTACTGGGTCATCACAATGAAATGAAGCCACTATTAATATTGTTAGTTCCACCTGTGCTTCCCTGCTATGACAAGACAAATGTCTGCTGTGAAAGAAGTCAATTACAAAAACACTGTCACTTGAAACCTTGTCAATAACACTGGAGAGAAACACAATTACCACTGAATAGTGTAGGTCTGCAGTATAATACTGTAGAATTACTGTATAATTGTAGTAATCTAGCACACAGTGTATTTGCATGAGCAGCTGAGGTCAACTGCAAAATATTTGGTACCAAGTGTGTGAATAATCAAAACTACTTTAACCTGTAGGAGCTGATTTAAGTCGGCCAATCATTAGTCCCAAAGTGCAGTAATTTGCTGCTAGGACCAGGAGGCGGGGTTTATGCACCAAAACAGGAAGCGTTTCACTCAGAAGGGCTTCCAGAGTTCTGAAACATGGGTCCTTCCTAGAAAACAAACAAGAAGAGAAAAAATAATTTGGAATTTGCACTATAATAAACTGATGCTAACATGAATATGTTTCCAAGCAGCTACCTGACTCTCTCCGGCTCTGTGACGGTGAAGTTGAGGAGGGCCGAGCAGGCTGTCTCCATGCTGGGGTCTCTTGCTGATGCCACTCCACTTTTCCCCCTCAGGGAAGTCCAGCTCTGGGACAGGAAGTCCACCAGCAGCGCCGGGGTGTCGAGGGTCAGCAGCACCTTTCTGGGACCTTCCTCCGCTGACAGGTGGCACAGAGCTGGGAGGAGATACCTGAGAGAGGGGGAGGAGGAAGATGAGACAGAGAGAGAAAATAAAATAGAGATAACATTGATATTATGATGATGTATTCATTTTCTTAATTGTGTTGTGGTTTAGAGCACTTAGGAAGAAAAATAGGATGTTATTAGGGCTGAAACTAACAATTATTTTAATAATTGCTTATTCTCATTTCTTTGATTCATTGATTCTATAAAACATCAAAACAGTGAAAAACATCCATCACAATTTCCTAGAGTCCCCGGAGATGTCATTAAATGTCATATTTTGTCCAAACCACAGTCCAAAATCCAAAGATATGCAATTTTCCGTAATGTAAGACAAGGAAAGGCTGCAAATTCTCAAATCTGAGAACCTGAAACCATCACATTTTTGACATATTTGCTTTAAAAAAACAACCTAAATAATTGAACAATTACGAAATTGTTGCTGATTAATTGCAGCTCTACATGTCTTAACAATTTATCAAAGCAGCACAAAATATGGAGTCAGAAATTACACATTTCTATCAAGGATCACCTGCTACACTACCTGTTAAACTACCTGGTAAACCGTTTCAGTTAGATACAGCCCTTAAGTGATTGCCTGTTCTCAAACAAATCAAAACAAAACAAAACAGAGCTCATCTTACAGCATTGAGGAAGAGTTTAGGGAAAATAACATGTCACCTATTGTTTTTAAATGACTGAGCTCACAAGAATGTTGTTACACTGACAGAAACGGGACATACAAGTGAAGACGAAAGACAACAAAAGATCACGATAAACTAGAAACACCGCCTTGAGGTTGTACGCCTCGCCGACGTGGAGGAATAAAAACATCCACTGTTTATGTGACTGTTTTAAACCATAAAAAAAAGGTGATTCCCTCTGATGCTTGTTGTCATTTTTTTACCTCAGAGCTTCTTTGCCCGTCCAGGCCGCTCTCTCCTCGGCGACGGACATGTCGGCCATCCAGTCGGAGAGGCCCTGCTGCTCTTGGCTCTCTCCCTGCATGTGGCTCCGGGAGTAGCCGATCAGGAACGGCAGCAGTCCGGTCACTTCCTCCTTCAGACAGGACGTCTCCTCTGCCAGCCATGAGCACAGAGAGCGGAATGTGGCGAAAATAAAAGGGTTGCCATAGCGACTTGGGTCCACCTTGGGAGAACAGGAAGAGAGGAAGGACTGAACTCAGAGGAAGTTTACTGTTTTTACAGCACAGAGAACATAAGCATTAGTGTGGGACTTCAAAATATTGAAAGAGATAAGGAGCAGGAATTTCATATCATTAAAGCTGGGAACAGTTTGCTGCCCTCTTTCACTGACTGGTCTTTCTAGCAGCAGCAACAAGTAGCTCATTTGGAATAAAGAAGCTTAAGTATCATCCTCTCACCTGCTGCAAGTGGTACATTACAGCAGAGAAGGCCTCCTCCAGCACGCCGAGGACCTGCCTGCTCTGCTGCAGGCTGAGCGTGGAGACGGAGCTCTGAGGAGGCGCGGCCGTCTGCATGACGCCCAGACAGCAGGCCTGCTCTATGGCCGCCTCCATGATCCTGTAACAGCCTGGGAATGACGAGACGCAGTTTAAATAAATAAAGAAGTTAATTATGTTTTACCACGTGCATAGTTTCACAGTGCTACCTAGTTTATGACCCGCTATTGGTGTTATCATTATGCATTAATGCTTCAAGTTCAAGACTACTTGTCTCCTCTGAGCAACAACAGCAAATCATTAACCTTTATTGTTATTGTTAGAGCGATAGACGCAAATATTTAACTTTCAAATCGGAAGATGATCAAGGGAGTAGTGTGGGCTGGACGCTTTATGTCATGGTTTTACTGTTTAACACTGTTGTAATCCAAAGAAGATGGAAATATGAGCTTGACACGGTTGATCTTGGAAACAACAATGCAAACAGCGCTGACAAAATATGTGTTTGTTCTGTCTACTGCTGTTTCAAAGGTCAAACATTACCCTTCAAGCTAAGCTTTTACATCAACATGGATGAGAAATCCTACAGGTGCCTGGAAATTTTGATCATCTACGTTTCTATGGCAACTGAGAAAACTCCATCTGTTCACGAGGACAGTGTTATGCATTTGAAAGCTCCAGGACAACAGAGCGAGTGGACCTTGAGTTAGGGTTGTTTGATTATATTTTCACCAATCTGTGTCTTAAGACATCTGAAAATGTGGTACACAGTTTTGTCTGACATCTAGCCCGTGGCCCAAGCATCAGCTGTTAAGATTTTTGTGGTGATCTGAATCTGGGATTGCTGCCATAAGACATAATATTTATGATGTATCGTGGTTCTTGTGGAGAACCAACACCCAGGACTTCCAAGTTGATTGCTAAACAGCATCAGATTCATATGCTTGTCTTCCAGAAACTCAAACTTAGAGGACAAACAGTAAACAAACAAACAAACTATTCTTGTGGCTTCAGCTTTGGAATTTGAATAAGCAAACTACCTGTGATTGTGTCTTGCAGCTCTGGGCTCAGATCACTACCAGGTGGTTCCTCCAAACCCATTCTGACCTCCACACAGGCCCGGTTCACCAGTAAACAGCAGAATTTTGGCGGTCCCACCTGCTCCCAACCATACAAATCTAGCAGACACGCACAGAGGACCAGGATTGGCCCGATCTGCCTCGGCGTCAACTTAGCCTGCATCATGGGTCTCAATTCCCCCCACACACGGCTCACGACTCCCTTCAGCTCCTCTCTCTCCACTTCCACTCCCGCCGGGGGGAGAAACTGCACCAACTGGGAACACATATCCAGCTTGGTCTGGTCTTTGGATTGGCAGAAGTCTTTAGAGAGCCTGACCAGCAGAGCGAGGAGCTCTGCAGGGTGTTTACTCCATGCTTTGTCTTTGGTTTTACCTGAGAGAAGGCAACCAAGCAAGGCAAGCCCCCTCTTGTGGCTGTAGGTTTGGTTTTGTTCCACTGCTTGGCACAGAGCCGGGACGGCACCCCTGCTCAGCAGCTGGTCAGGACCCTTGGGTAAGGCACACACAGCTGTCAGAACCTGGTAGCAGTCAGCTGCCAAGGCCTCGTCCAGCTTGGAGGAGGGTGAGGCTTCTTGAGGGGTTGATACTCCATTTGTTGCACTGCTATCATCCCCCTTTTGCTTGCCTGTCTCAGTCTCTCTTGCCGATTTGGCCAGATTGGCGGAATTACTTCCTGGGTTTGAAATCTCCGCCAAGTGGATTTTACTATCTGGACTCGGCCCCATCTCTCCAGCTTGGTTCTGTTCCTCTGCTGCCTGTTTCTGCTGGTTCATGGGACCGTTTGCTAAGATGCCCAGAAGAAGCGGGATTGTGGTGAGGAGCTGGGGCTGACAGGCCATGTCCGGATCTGTGCTCAGGGCAGACAACAGAGCCGTGCCCAATGACAGGAGTTCATGTGGGGGTAAACCGGAGTTGTCATTCCCCCTGACTGCTGTCAGCAAAAGCCGAGCTGGAAGGTTGAGGCCGACTGCCTCGAAGATGCGCCTCAAGGTGGGTTTGTCTAGTTGGCTTGCTGGACACAAACGAGTGATCTTCAGACAGAGAGAGGAAAATAAGATAGGTCACAGTCTTGTCACAAATACGGTCTCTGTTCTTCTGAGTTTACTTGGATTAAAGGGTCGGCTCATCCAAATTGCAAAAAAACCCAAAAACAAACATTTTCTCACTTAAATCTTCTTCTAGTTTTGGTTTTATCTGCTCAGATTATGACACGTTTCTGCCTCCACCCTGACACAATGTAGGTGTCCATCTGCATGGCTAAATAAGCCTACTACAAGTGAGTAAAAAAATAAAATAAAATCAGCATTTTGCTTACATCTTAATTTCTAATTCAGAATGTTTCAATGATCTGGTTAATATTAAAAGTTTGTAGTCCATGTAAATAGTAACTACATGTGGTTAAAATAAACAGAGGCACAGATATATCTAGACTTAAGTACATTATATTTTAGTAAGCCATAGTGCAAACAGTTGGTAAACTATCAATGACTGTGTTTACATGTACAATAGTATCCTGGTTGCATTGGATTTTTTAAGTATACCAGTTATGTGTTTGCACATGTAAATGTCATATCCTGGTTTCTAGAAGGTTTAACCCGAGAAACCAAATATGTCAATCTGGTTTGCTCCAATAGAAACTGGGATATTGTTGTATGCAAACAGCTTATCCAGGTATCTGATGATTCTCTGCCATGTGTGCAGGTGTGTCTTCAACTCACTTTGTGCAGCAGTTAAGTCAGTAAGACGACTATAATGCGGGGGGATGAACTATATTGTTGCTCTGTGATCAGATGGAGAAGAAATCTAGCAGAGTGGTATAACTGTGTGTAATTTGCACCCTATTTTCTTACCAGCAGAAGTGCAGCCAATGTGTGGCTATCATTTTTAGCGTGTTTGAGAGCATGGAGACATTTCTCCAACACCTCATTCTGAGCATCAGTCAAACCACCTCCTGTGTCCCTCTCTGAGGATCCTCCACCTTCACCTTCTCCTCCTCCTCCTCCCTGCTCCTCTTTTCCAGGACAAGGAGGCTGGCAGCTCACGACAGGTGTAACTTCGGCGCTGTCAGCCATTGTGACCTCTGTTTAACCAAGAAGAGAGCAATAATAAAGTAAGTGAACTCTAAAAGTGACTTGAAAATCAAACGGTCAATCATGTCATTGATTAGCTCCACACTGTTATGGGGCAACGAGAGTAGCCAAATCAATGGTTTTCAGCTGATTTGCATGATTCATTCTCAGTAACGGTTGGCAACAATTCGGGATGTAACATTTGAATCATAAAACGTTTATAAAATAACTTACATTGTTGACAACCCTCTCAACCGCTCTTAGCGCGCGACAACAACTCGTGAGCACCTTCAGGAAGTAACCTGTCAAAATAAAAGAAAGAAACCAATGAAAACGGTCCAACAATGTCAGTCAACCAATAGCAGCGGGGATAGTTGGAAGGTGACGACGCCATTTTGCTCCGTGTGGTAACGGCGGAGGAGCGGTCGTGCCTAGAAGGCAACCCTAGATTTGCGAAAGATCTCGCGAGAGTAATTATTTTAACCCAAACCATGAACTGTCCCTATCCTTAACTAGCTGTTTTTTGCGCCTAAAACTAACCTTTACCTTAACCACAGCCTTGTCACATCATACATCATAATTATTTTCATACAGTGACAAACAACGCACATTATGCAGGAAACACGCGCACAACTCTCGCGAGAGTTTTGGAAATCTAGGGTTACCATCTAGACACGACCTGAAGAAGCGAAGCTGCGTGATTTTCAAGGAGAAGAAAAACCATTTTACTCTTTTCCTCATATTTTTCGCACCAAATACACCACGGCCATGACGCTCGATAAAATGCAGGAACTTGGCTATTTTTGTTGAGCTCGCCTTGACAGCGGTCAGCAGGTGGCGCAGGCCGGAAGTAGTCGGATTAACGTTAACCGTTCACTCAAGATGGTGGAGAAGCAAAACTAGAATTCAAAAAAGTACGTTATGTATGTAATATAATTTGTAGCGTCGTTTAGTGTACTATATCCGCCGTCTTGTATGTATTGTTAATAGTCATTATTGTGCCTTTATCGCCTGCAAACCTTCCAACGGCTATGCCATTAAGTACTTTATTTTAAAAATTCCAGCCAGCGGAAGCGTTGTTTATCATTTTGGCTAACTTGACAGTTAAAAGGTACATCAGCTGTACAAGCGAGAGGGACACTGACCTAATTCACTGTACAGCGGACAACAGCAACAACGACGACGACACCAACACACCAAAGCGACGGACCGAAAGTGTAAGACGGTGCCGTTTTTCTGTTGTCTGTGTGTCCGTGTTACACTTTCATTCTTTAATGGTGTCGTGACAGTTGCCATTAAAAACGCACAGGATGAATCCGTGACTCTGCGTGAGGTGAAAGAGAGATGCCAGCAGCTGTTAGCCTCAAGGTGCCTTAAACGCGTGTGATCCTGGATTATACAGGTGAAATACCCTAAGGTGTTCAACCTCAGCTTTCCCGTCTCAGCGCTCGGACCTCAGTATGCCTCGCATAAAAGGATCTAGTAGAAACGATGTGTCACATTATTGAATCAACCGTCACTCGTTTGTAATTTGGTGATAGTGCAGTGGACTGCGCAGGCTAGAGCTATCGGCCTCTATTAAATTATCTGACTGCTAGAGGCGTCCTGTTTTTCGTAAATCTGTTTTCAGGCTTGTAAAATACATTATGCACGAGCCCACCATTTTGGATGAATTGTCTTCAGTGCATTTACTCATGCGTTTGCATTTGATTGACAGTTCCTCATTCAAGCCGTCAATCATGCACTTATTTTATTACTTTGATTGCTTAATCGTTTAACTGATTAAGTGTCAAAAATAGTTATAGATACTGGAAAATTTGGCTTGCAGCTTGGCAATAAAAGACATTTCAATAGACTCATCTATTAGTAAACAAAATGGAGAAGAAAAAAAAACATACAGGAAAAGTAGCATGCAGAACAGAAAAAACAATCAGTGATAGCAATAAGTACAAACAAATTAAATAGCCAAAAACAAAAAAAAAAGAGAAGTTGAAAGTGGTAAAAGAGTGTTACACATAATATTTTATTATTGTTCCTATGTGCTACTTCTGCAAGACAAAATTAGTATAGCAAATCAGGAAAAAAATGACAAAAAAGAACAGTATTATTAAGCCAAAGTAAGCTTAATTAAAAGGCTTTTAGTTTTTTAATTTTATAAATGTCTGGACTCTCCCTATCATCAGGTGAAAAATCTATTTGAAGTTAAGAACTAATAGTGTGGGTTTATAAACAGTCAGTTGTTGCACTTCAGGTAAGCTGAGCTTCAATTGATATATTCTTTATACTCTTTATACTTGTGATACTTGTGTTGCACCTGATTAAAATGTATCCGAGGGTTAGAATATTTAGTTTTGTCAAGATATCACTGTAATTGTCTTTGCAAAATGTTATTATTTTTGTTGACTGCTCCAGGACTCTGAGTTTGGGAGAGAAATAAATAAAAAAAAAAAAAACAACTTATTATTTCCTTTCAGCAGCCTGAAGAGATTGTGCGTGGGATTTGGTGTCATTAAAGAGAAAGCTCCACCAACCTGTCTGCCTAGAAGCCAATACAGCGCTGACAACTGTGCTATTGACTTCTGCAAAAGAGAGAGAGAGAGAGAGAGAGAGAAAGAGGAGGAAGAGGAAACGGGCAGAGACAGAGAGAGAGAGAGAGAACTTGTCCTCCTGGATGTAAGGGGTCTATTGGTCACAGAGATCATTGTTCTGCAGAAGCTTCTCAAGGGAAAAGTAGCTATTGAAAAGTCTATAATGGCCGAGCTGTCATCAGCCCAGGTGACCGAGTGCACCTGAGCGTTACTGCTGCTGCACACATTCAAACCACCATCAACCTCTTGGCATTTGCTGCGCAGGAAAAAAAAAGAGGCTGAATCCACTTAGTTGTGACTTCAGCAAGGAGGAAAAAACGTGACTGAATCCCTCACATTGTTTTTGTCTGGATTATTTTTACCTGGATCTTTTTTTTCTTCCTGCTTTGGTGGCTTTACCTGGGACTGAAAAACAAGCAAGAGGAGGACAAATGACTTCGTGGATTTTGGACTGACTGAGCTGCTGCTGCTGATTATAGCAGAGGAGGCTGCTGGAGCTCAAGCGTGTGTGTGTGTGCAGGAATGCAAATTCACATATGGAGGCAGACCATAGAGGTTGGTGTCAGCGGTTTATGTTGTGCATGTGTGGAAGAGATTGCTATCATATGAAAGACTTCATTCCAAATAATACACTTCACCCCCCCTGTTACTGTTTACAAAGTTATACAAATGACTTACCTGATAGCTTACGGTGATAGTTTATGTATATATAGTGAGTCTGTGTGTATAAATAGCATCTTTCTTACAACAGTTTTAACAGATCTAGTATAGTTGTAGCAGATTTATTATTTGCTGTCATGAAATTACAATCTTAATGTTGTTATCACCTACCTTGAATCCTACAAAGTAGTAATTCTGTAAAGGATAATATATCATTATCATTTGCAGGTTTAAAAAAAAAACTGACCAATGTTCACTGAGTAACATAATTTCCCACCAAATCTGGATGTATAGCATCTAGTTTACCTTTACAGACTGTTTGCACAGCAGATGCTCGTGAAAGCTGCTTGATTTGTTACCAGATTGCCCCATAGTGGTCTCCTGGTGAGACATTGTGAAGAAGAAGGCTTGCAGACGTCTTGAACACAGTGTCCCAGAACTTGTACTGTTCACGCCCCCCCTTTTCTTTTTTTTCCCTCTTCTGCTGTAAGAACTTGCATGAACATTTGAGAGGGGGGAAAAAAGTGAGTGTATGGCTTCTTCACTCAGACTCACTCCATGTGTTCCACGTCAAATCATAAACCAGCTTTGCTAACGTGTTACGTTACCTTTTAAAAGAGCAAAATTTGCTTCGGTACCCCAAAACAACACAATCATGTAATCATGTTGGCTGATGTTAAACTTTCTCATGAGTGGAGTCCAACAGTCCGAGTCTTGCTCCTTTTTTTGGCGTCATCTCATTTAGCAAATTAATCATTCTCTAATCTAATATGATGAATCATCATTACTGATTACTTTAAAATTAGAATCTTCCTCATTACACCAACCGGAGGAAAGGACATTTAGCACTGTGATGTCAACCCTGGATGGTCTGTGCCTCGGGCATAATTTCATATACACTATGTAATCTTATGTACTGCGCTGTCAGATTATATATTGTGCAATCATTCGTACATCAAGTACCATGTTTAACTCGTGTCTCCCATGTGGGTCTGACCTGAGTCCAACCCTCTTGAGTGCCACATAGAAAAGACTCATTTAAACAATAGTATGGAGGATCACTGAAGGATGCATTTATCTGATAATAGTGCTGCGACTGCAAAGGAGAGAAATAAGAGCTTGTGGTTTTCAGGCATGCAGCAATCCTCCAACTCATTTTCATATTCACCACAAACGCGTACTGCGAGTAATAGGTTGTAAACCTTAAAGACTAAACACCTAAGGCAACAAAGGACAGATTGAGTAGTTTAGATTGTGTGCTTTGCGTAGTGTGCTGATGTATGCCCTTTGGCTAAGACAGTGGGACTTGACACCTGTCACATTTTCTTGTCTTTTTCATCTTCACTTCAGTGTCGCTTCAGCTAATAGTTTAAAGGACAGTGCTCACAGGATATTAGCAGAATGGTTGCATAATGAGACTAACTTGTTGTATTATTGCTACACTCAAGCAGGGAACATTTCTTTCTATGTCATAATTACAACAGAAGACAGTAGACTGAAATGTTCTCTAACGGGAAGCTCTGGAGTATTTGTTTCCAACAGATCACCAAACTGATTTTATTTTTCTTCTTCTTCTATTTTTGTCCTCTTGAATAGTTTAATCAATTCATGATGTAGTGTCATATGATTAATTATCATCTTGTAATCCTCAGATCCATCTATAACAGTACAGTTCATGTACCAGTCCTCCCTTTTGTGCTCTCTCCAGTACCTTCAGTTGAAGTGGTTTAGTCTAAACTTTCGTAATGAGACTCATGTGTTGTTGAAGCTCTTCAGAGTACTTTTCTGAAGAGCTAAAGTGCTCTTTTCTCTCAGTAATCAATGTAGGAAAGAACATACTTGAACATCTTGATGTTATGGCAGGGTTATATGGATGAAGTCACTATAAAAATAAGAATATTTTTCTGATAATTATACTCCACTGTTATGCATTTCATCAGACAAAACTCTTCTCATGTGTTAAACAAAAACATCAAAAGCTAATTTCATTCATTTTTAATTATATTGTCTTTGTACCATTAATGTGGAAAACAGATTTTTTAAAGCTGCCAACACATTATGATCAAATTATGATCCAATTGCACTGATTGTCATTATACAGTAACTACGAATCACCACCCAGCCCTGTATGGTCACACATGTCCACCCTAATGTGAAAAGAATTAAATAATTGACGTATTAAATCATTTTCTTTCTCTGTTGTTCCCTCCCTAGCGTTGTGTTTGAGCAGCTGAGCCTGTGAAGGCCCCAGTGGCGGCCATGTTGGATCTCTTCCACAGAGTGCTGGTGTTGACCCGTCTTCACCCATCACCTCACAGCACCTCGCTGCCAACCTAACTCCTCACTCTCTCTTCCCACATCTCTTTCTTCCACCGCCTGGACGGGAGAAAGGTAAACACGGCGTGTTTTGCAGGTTGCACTTTTTATTTGGCGTGTGTGCTTGGTTTCTTTAGGCAGGCTTGAGAGTAAACTAACTGTACATTCGATTGGTCAGCTGGCTTCACAGCTGTTATTTTTTTGAGTGGGATGGAAGTCAGACCTGCCTGTAGTGGTCGAAGGGCGAAGTCTAAAAGCTCAATGTTATCCTTACTGCAATGTAATACAAACAACCTCAAGTCTGTTTTTCTTCTTCTGTCATCTCAGTAAGTGACTCTGTAGCCTTTTTAGCTATTTTAGCAGCATGACTCTGTGGATGACAATGTCAGTCGTTCTGTCTGTCGTCAATACACTACTTTGGTTGAGACAACAATATCTCAACAACTACTTGAATTGGCAAACATTCATGGCTCCCAATAGGATGTATCCTAATGACTTAAGTGATCCTCTTTTAAGTCTTTTAATCTAGCGCTACCATGATGTAGCTTTTAGTGAAATGTCTCGACGAGTATTGTATGGATTTGCCATGAAACTTGGTACAAATGTTCACATCCCCTTCAGGATGAACTGGGTGATCCCATTGACTTTTCTGCTAGCACCATCATTAGCTCAAACTTTGCTTTGTCCAATACTTGATTTTATGACGAAATCTAATTACATTCCCATCAGGCTTAGCTATACTTTGTGTGTAGTGCTGAATTAGTGAAATAAAGCCTCACAGAGTAGCTAGCATGAGTCAGTCAGTAGTACTTGCCTCTGAAATTACTTAAATGTCAGAGGTGTTGGTGAGTAATTTTGGTTGGCGCTTCCGTGGTTATCCCATCATTAATTCTAGTAGACCTTGCCTTGTTAAAGATTTATTATGTAGTAATTTTACATGGCTTTAACACCCCATTTGTGTCCAGTGAACAGTGCTCTACCATAGTTCTGTTTCCTCCTTCTAGGTCCTAGGAAAATGTCCTATGCACACCGCAAGCTGCTCACCTGGAGCTTACCTCACCTCCTTCTCCTACCGCTGACCTACCTCTGGCTCTTGGCTCCTCCGACAGGTAAAATAAACCAATTGACACCCCGCGTTCAAATGGCCAAACCACATTTATTGACAGAAAACTGATTAGGCAACTCATACATCTGTGCCTGTTTAACTACCAGCGTTTTTCTGCACAGTATATTCACACGCCTTTGATTACTCAGGGTGGGTCTTCATTGTCCTTAGAATCTTATTATGATACTTTGATGGTTTTAGGTTGTCAGTTGGTGTTTACTGTCCTTCTAATCTGAGGCGGGGAGACAGAGGACTGTTGGCACCCCTACTGTGTGTGTATGTGCCTTCTTTCTGATGCCACTCCGCTCAGTGGGTTACAATGTGAAACAGAACAATAGGGGCTCTGTGAGTAGACATTTGTGCATGTGTATGTGTGTGTGTGTGGGTGTTGAGGGGTGGTGGACACAAGAGGAGTGGACGCGAGGGGTGGGATGACTAAACAGAGACCAAAGGATCCTTTCTCAAACAAACTATAGTGCTTTTGTGCGAAACAAAACCTTTGTTTTCCCAGACTTGAGTTACACTGATGTCCCTTAAAGTCACCCTTGACTCTAGCGTTGCTGTGGTGGCAAACAGTGGTTAAAGCGCTGTCTGAGATGGACTGATGAACTGCATGTTTGTTTGTTTTTTTCTTTCAAAGCTGCCATTAGTTGAAAAGCAGGACAAGCCTTTTGCTAACTACCCTTCAGCTGAATCTTATCTAAAAAATATCTGGAAATATTATTGTTTAAAATTATAATTCTTAAGATTTTCATGAAATCAAACTCTATTTTTGCTGCTTTTGTGGTCTGCATTTTTTAGCAATAGCCATTCAATGTATTTCCACTCTGTGATTGCCTCTCTAGTTGTTTTCCTTGTTAGTGGCAGAGTCTGCCAATCCCATGCTGGACTCAGATTGCCTTCCTACGCATGACGGATGCATGTAGTTCAGTGTTACTGTTTGTTGTTTTATCTCATTGATAACAGCCTCGCTGTTTACTGTTCACCCTCCTACTGCCGTATCAGATGTGTATTGAGTAACTGCTGATGCAAGCGCAACATTTCCTGCTGCTATGATTCACATTAAATATATTCAACTGCAAGGTGTGGGGTGGCTTTTTATTGCATAGCAATCCAAGGAATTGCAATGTCACTGACGTTAGCGCTGACAGCAAACAACGTGATTCCCTTTGGTCCTTGTCCTGGGATGACCTTTCAGGACTACAAAACAGAAATGAAAACCAGTCTAAGTGCTTTTTCATTGGGGCTGCAGATTTTTTAATTGACAGAGTGACTCAGCTGAGCTGTACTCGTTTTGTCATTGGCTGTTTTTCAAAGTTAGTTTGGCTGTTATCTTTTTGTTGCCATTCATTTGAGTACAGGGGAAATAAAAACTCAAATTTCTCCAGGTGTTACGACTGTAGTCTGTTTCTTTTATTGTACCTTGCCACACAATGAATTTTCCATCTTGGACAGCGGATGAATTAAATCAAACTCATTTCATGCTTCAAAAGGTTGAATAAGAATAGTTTTATCACCAAAAGTAATGCTCTTAAGGAGGAACGCACACACATTGGGGCAGCTAACTGTAGCAGCAGACTGATGTATTACTGATATGAGTCTGATATGGTCTGGCTCAGAGGGTGGGGTTTTGTGCATACTGCATAATGTGCTTTGGGTTTTAATCAGTGTCTTGTTTTGTCAGGGAAAAGCCTCACTTCCTCTCTCTGCTGCTGACTTGGCTGACTGCTCGATCTGTGGCTTCATGTCGGCTTTTCTGAGAAATGTTCAGTCAGAGCCTAATCTGTGAAAAGTCTCACTAGCCGGGACCGGAATTCAATATGGGTTTCACTCTGCCCCTCTGCCTTTGACAATGCCAAGAGTAACCAACAATGCCCTGATTGATATAAATGAGTGAAATCTTGAAAAGGCTGGGAAGCACTGCCCAGCGGTAGATCCATATTGTTGCCTGTGGCAGATCCTTTTGATCAAACTACAAACTACACTACACTCTTTCTAGAATTTCTCTGTGGGGCAACTAGTCCATAACCATTAGCTGTTATATTCTCATTCATCCATGTTTCAGGAGCAACTCCTTTTCCTTTTCTTTTGACCATGGTAGAAAGAGTTTTGTCTTTTAACGATGGCTGCTATAACATTTTGACAAGCTGTTTTTACCATCAGAATAATTACATGTTGCGAAGCTGTCAGGTAATGTGATGGCTTCAATTATCGCTGCAGTAATTCGGTAAAAGATGAGGGTGTTACCCTTCACTGCACTCTTCTAACTTCTGTCTCCCTCCAGGTGTGTCTGCAAATCTCTGCCGGGTGACCGGCGGGGTGCTAGGGATCCACTGGAGCAGCATCATCAGCCTTGGTTGGCATCCTCTGGCAGACGGGAGAGCCGGGGCAACATGTTGGGAGTCCTGCTGCTTGAAGCCGAACTGTAACGCCGTGTGGAGCCTCGGCGGGCGCTGTGTGCTTCTCAGCTGCTCCCGTACGAGGGGCTGCCTCATCTCTTCTCTGCCCCAGCCTCATCAGGAGTCCCTCGGCCTCCTTCAGCAGCTTTCCAAGGTATGGCTGCTGCTGGTTGACCATTAGGCCTTTTCTGATGATACTGCCATTGATGAGGGTAAAGCCAACAGGAAAAAAAAATCTACCTCTGCTGACTTTCTCTTATTTGGAAGAGAGATAGATTCATCATATATTTAGAGTAGAAGATTAGCATGTTGTTTTACAATTAAAGCAAGGGACACAGGGGTGATACCTGCCTAATTAAGCTGATCGAGTATTGGCCAGACATTACAGTTCTGCTAGCAGAATTTTTCACAGCGAGCCACCAAGTTAGTTTTTAGCAGCGTTTTTATGTAACCTGACATAAAACAATCCAGTGAGTTCATGCACTGTGGTATACAGATTTAAATGTGGGAAATAAGAGCGCTGGTGTCGGATCAGGAATCAATATCAGCAGGTACCCTGAGTTAAAGTATCAGAATTAGTATTGGGAGAGAAAAGGCTAGATCGGTGAATCCCGAATTAAAGCTAATAGCCTAACTATACTTTATGCTGTGTAGAAATCGGAAATTTTCAGTTCATTTGTGAAAAAATTTCTAAAATGATTTGTTTTTTGTTTTGTCTCTTTAAGGGTCCGGTCACACCAAGACGCAGGAAGGCTCGTCATGCAGGAAGCCACAAACCATTTACAGGACAGCTTACCAGCACGGTAACTACACAGAATATGGGTTAAATTTTTAATGTTTATATTGATTTTTACATTATTGGCTTGTTTCAGTGGATTTGTTTGTGGCTTATAGACTTATGTACGAACCATGAATTAAGGTCTTTCTCAAATCATTCCCACCCTCTTTCTTGCAATCACACTAATTAGTTAGTCAGATAGGAGTGTGGTTTTAGATTTGAGGAGTGTAAAAAAATAAATTACATAAAATCTGCACCTGGAAATTCCGCTTCAAACGTTGCACCTTGTTATTCAGACTTTCTCACATCATTCAAAATTCAACCATCTCTACAGGAAAGCACCAAACTGGAAACAGCTCACCCAAGTCCAACAGTACCCAGCGCCATCGCTTTTCCTCATACAACCCAAAAGCACGTCAGTCAGTTAACCAGTGTGAGCGCTGACACCGCTCCGGCTCCCTCACAACAAAACTCAACGGTGGACGACACCTTTGATACAGCTGCGTCTTCCAATAGCAGCACACCCACAGTGACTGCAACTGCGATCATCACAACTCCAACACAGGCTGGTAAGGAAGGAATTATCTGCAGCAGCCGGTGTCACATAGCAACATTTTTTCCAGCTCCCTCAGTAATGTGTCTTGTCTTCATTTATTATTTATGAACTAATAAATAATATAACAGGATCGTCGTTGCGCAGAAGATTTCACACGACTTCTAAGTCCTTACTTTTCTCATGCAGTTTAAAATACTGTACATCTTTTTCCTTTAATCTTGTTTTTTTCTATCACACAAACCTCCTAAAGTTTGCAAAAAAAAAAAAACACTTAACTGTTCTTTCTTTTTGTTGTTTTGACTAATATTTGGCAAAATGTGAAGATGTACTTTGCTGGCACATTTTATGGCAGACTGCTCAGATGCCATTTTTGCCAGATGAAGGAAACGTGTGCTGTGAGTGTGAAGCCAGTAGAATGTAAGCAATAGGAATGTGCTGAGACATGCTGGGCTTCTACAAACAAGAATAACTCGTATGGTCAGTTTCTCCTCCCTGAAGGACAATATCATCATTGAGCTGGCATTAAAGGTGCAGTGTGTAGAATTTAGTGGCATCTAGCGGAACGGACTTGGCAGAAATGGATTATGATAAGTTTTAATTAGTGTATAATCCCATGAAAGAATCATCACCTTAGAATGAGTCCTTTATATCTACATAGGGAGTGGGTCCTCTTCCGCGGAGCCCGCCATGTTTCTATAGGTAGCCCAGAACGGACAAACCAAGCACTAGCTCTAGAGAGGGCCATTCGCGTTTTTTTGCGTGTTTCATGGCCACCATAGCTTCTTCTAGCAGCATAAGAGCCAGATATTTCCCTCAGGGGTTGGTGGAGACTACAACAGAGCTAAAAGGAGAGTGAATATTGGACTTACATTCATCAGGTGGACACAAAAACAAATAAATGCTAATGTTGCTATGTGTTTGATGGATGTGTAAACAGGCAAATGTCTATTTTCCATATGAATTTAAAAAGTGATGATATGTTAGTGTTGTGTTCACAGCTCACTCTTCTCCAAAGTGGCCAAAAAATCAATTCTTGCAGGTTTTGGGATTTTTTTATACCACAATGAATCACAAGCCATTGAATGGTGTTTGTATGCATTTGTTGCAAATTAGGTAAACAAGAGAAATGCAAGGAAAATAGTATGGTCTTTGCCCCCGTTATACAATTTTTAAATCTGTAAAACCAGTTTCATTTACCTAATTAGTTATAATTAACTAAAAGATTTTTTTTTTTTAACTATTTAATTTGGCCCCATTAAATCACTGTATGTCAATATTGACCTGCTCCACTCTCTCTACCAGTCTTTTGGTTGCCATGCCAACCCTGTGGTTACCATACTACTCTTTTGGCACCGTCTCTGATTCTGTGTTTACCACTGCAGTGAGGGAGCTGGTGGTGTCAGCAGGGGAGAGTGTAGAGGTCACGCTGCCACGCAATGAGGTCGAACTCAACGCCTTTGTGGTCCCAACACCCCCGTCAGGTAAAACCATGGAAATGGATGGAAGATTATAACAGCTCATTGTTTTCTTTCTCATTTTGAAGTTACTTGGAAATGTGTTAAGTTATCAGGCCTGATTATAAACTGACAGTCATTCAGCATGCTGTGATATTTCTGGTGTTCAGTAGTGTCTCCATCATCATACCTCATACTGAACACTTTCCAGAGAATTTCAAATCCAAACCGGAAAAATATTATACAGTTAAGGAGGAATGCACGTCATAATTGTGTAAATCGCCCTGTCCCTGCTCGACATGCTCAAACAATACCAACATCTTTCATCTGGAAATGACCCTTATTTGATAGATTTTAATTAAATGCATGAGCAGATTTGTTTAATGCACTTATTTATTTAATGTTGCTACTTCTCTACAGAGACAAACTATGCATTTGACTGGCGTCTGATAACACATCCCAAAGATTACAGTGGAGAGATGGAGGGGAAGCACAGCAAGACACTGAAGCTCAGCAAGGTACAGCTTTCATATTCATGAATTCATGCTCTGCTAAAAATAAAACATGCAGCTGGAGCTCTATTGAATTTATAAACAGAAAGTTTCAGTAGTGTGTAAATAACACAGATTGTCTGAAAAAGATCACTTCCTCTTTCCTTTCCCTCGCAGCTGACTGTGGGCCTGTACGAGTTTGAGGTGACAGTGGACGGGGAGGGGGCTCACGGAGAAGGTTACGTCAATGTCACAGTCAAACCAGGTGAGGATTCAGCTCAACATAAAATCTCCTAAAAGCTGTTTTTGCAGGTGTGACAGTCCCTTCTCGAAACAAGGGCTACTGCAGACATACAGTATAAAGACAAATACTTTACAAAATGTAAAGTATCTGTAGTAAACACCAATTTGTGAAATGTAAAATGTTTTTTGTTACCCTTCATAGCTCATGATTTCTAGAGACAGTTTTGAGAGTTAGTCAAATTTCACACCTCTGACTCCTTTTCCTGTTTGCCCATATCGTTTTCCTGTTTTGCATGTGTTGTAATGATTAACATTTTGAGGCTTTTCCTCTTGCCATATCATATAATTTTGCACCAGAAATACAGGCACTAACCACCGTAAATCATAAATAAAGGGAAAGATTATAAAATTACACAAATGAGAAGTTGAATCTGAATCTGAAGTTGAATATTTTTCAAAGCTGATGCTGGCCCAACAGTCACAAACTCTGCAAAATTATGTAATATGGCAAAAGCCTTAAAAATTATACAAATACCAAACAAGGGAACGTTTCTAATGAACATTACAGTCGTCGACACAACTGGATTCATGATTAGACCTTGAGTAACACTGACTGAACAACTTTACAGCCTCAAAATGTTATCATTCAACACCTCTGACACTTAAAAAACACATTATGTGCTTACAGGATTAGTATTTATTTTTTGCACCCACTGTTTCTAGTTAATAATGTCTACTACAACATGCTAATGCTAATTAAGCCAAGCAGTAACATCATAGTTCTCGCTCTTAAGAAGGTCATGACGCATATTTGGTGTTACTGTCTTTCCTGTCAGTGTAGATAGTATGAGATGATAAGCAAGCAAGTCAACAGTTACAGCTCATGTTGACTAAATAAACCCAGATAATATTGCTGGAAGACGATGCTGCTTTCCTCCCACACACACATTCATATTTGTGACTTCTGCCAAAGTAGCCATTGAGTTGTTCGTTCTGTCTCGGTCAAAAACAACTGATGCGCAGCTCATTAAGCACATTTATTTCTTGTTTTCCACCTGACAGAGCCGCGGGTAAACAAGCCCCCTGTTGCCGTAGTTTCCCCAAAGTTCCAGGAGATCTCCTTGCCAACCAGCTCTACGGTGATAGATGGCAGCCGTGAGTCTACCACATGTGACTTACACGCACAAACATATTGAACACCAACCAAATAAAGAGGCTGCGTACTAAAACTGAACATGGACAACTGAAAACTGACAAATGGGTTGTCCTTCTTCTTTTCAGAGAGCACAGATGATGACAAGGTGGTGGAGTGGCACTGGGAAGAGGTCAAAGGACCCCTGAGGGAGGAGAAAGTCTCTGCCGACACCCCTGTCCTCACCCTTACCAGCTTGGTGCCTGGCAACTACACATTCAGGTAGAGGTGGACCTCACTTATCTCCATAGAGATGGATGGCATCTGAGAAATCTCATGGACTCAGATGTATTTCTAAAGGAGAAGCACAATTAGCAAGAAATGTGTTTTATAGTAATTGAATGTAAAAATAACACTGTTGCCACCACCGTGGATACTGGGACTCATCACTCTATATGTCAGTCATGATTACAACATTAGAAAAGAGAAGAAATGATTGGCTTAAAGTTACTTGCTTTTATATAACTTACAGGTTAAACTGGTTTGTTTTGAACACTATCTGTTGTACAGTTTTATGTACTTGATCTGATAAAATGTGTCTTTTTTTCCCCCAGTTTGACTGTGAAGGACTCAGACGGAGCCACAAACTCGACGCAGGCCACCCTGTCTGTCAACAAAGCCAAGGACTACCGGCCTGTGGCCAATGCCGGCCCCAACCAGGTTTGAAGTATTTTCTACATTATACTGGCTCTCTTTTTTTGTAATGCAATAAACAACATATTTTTAATTGTATTGTAGAATTAAAAACATCTGTTTGAGCTTAATAAAAAGTCCATTGATACATTAAAGTGAAAAATGTCATAAGTTGTACTTTTTATTTGTATAAAAACCCCTTTTTTGTCATATTTGAACATCTAGGTCATTACCTTGCCACGTAACTCCATCACACTGTACGGCAACCAGAGCACAGACGACCATGATTCCCTGGCCTACGAGTGGTCACTCAGCTCAGAGAGCAAAGACAAGGTGGTGGAGATGCAGGTGAGTTCTTCTCATATTTCAGCAGATTCAGACACTCTAATTCACTGTGCATGAGAGAGTCAAGGGTAAAATGTTGGCGTCAAACACTGGCATCTTTTTGTTTCATGTTTTTTTTTTTTTTTCAGGGCGTGCGGACACCGATCCTGCAGCTGTCAGCCATGCAGGAGGGAGATTACACTTTCCAGCTGACTGTGATGGACTCAGCTGGACAGCAGGACACCGCCCAGGTCACAGTCATTGTGCAGCCAGGTAAACAGCTGCAGGTCATATGACACCTCAACATGTTTGAATACAGTAAAAAGTTGAGAGTAATGTTTGGTTAAGATGAAGGTAGTCAATACAGACTCTGCTTCTTACTATGCAGTGTTCATACATTCCTTACAAATCCCTTTCCTTACTTTGATTTATTTATCTGTCATTTGCTGGTGTTTCTTTTTTTTAAGTTTATTTAATCAGCTGGATTTTTGCACTGCTTGAAGACAGACTTGACTCCTTATCTTGACATAATAAGTCACCACTTCCTTTGTACTCAGTATGACCTCTGTTATTTCTTGTTTGGCCTTTCTACTGCAGGCTACTATATATACAAATATACACATAAAGTGTGAAGAGCCTTCTGAGCCGCAGTACATAATGTGCTGTACTATATTTATACAGTTACTATATGTAGCATTATGTAGCAGTTTAATCATACTTCTAATAGGAAATTGTATTTGCCTAAATTTCAAAAGAAACAGCCTTTTGACGGAGTGAACTGGAGGTATGCGTGGTTGCACGTCTACATTCAACCTGTTAAGCAGCTAGCGAGGCTGGCAAGAAGACTGTAGACTGCAGACACACACCGGCAAGAAGTTCTTGCAGTATTTGAACAGGACCTGTTATGTAAACATACATCGACCTGCAAGGTCAAACCATGTCAACCACTTGAGTCATAATATCTAAAAGAAATGGTATGTTGTTAGAAAATCCAGGTATTTCAGAGCAGGACTGCAGTTCTCTAATCACACACTGACCTTTATAAATGTATCAGGTACTTTATTATAGAGTTTATTATAGAAGTCCTTTTATATCATAGTTGGTTTTCTCTACTGTGTGATCTTTTAGATGGTATATAATGGGATGTTTTTTTCATTAGTTATGAAGAATATTGCTTTTCCTTCTTAGCCTTTCATTTTTAAATAAAGCATTTTTCGATTAAACTATTGGTCCATTTGTCAAATACGGTAAATGTCAGACATTAATCTGATCTGGATGAAGCATTGACTCACCAAGAATTATGGCTCAAAATCTCAGAGTTTGAGAGGCCATTTTTTTCTGTTTTACTGATCCTATTTAAATGATAGCTGAGATGTGCTTTGTTAGCTTGTATAGATTGTGGAAGACAAGATTTTTCTCACTTCATCCTGATTTTTCTGTCTCTCCATCCTCCAGAAAACAATAAGGCACCAGTAGCAGATGCAGGACCGGAGAAAGAGCTGACTCTGCCAGTTGATCGAACCACGCTGGACGGCAGTAAGAGCAGCGATGACCAGAAGATTGCCACCTACCACTGGAAACAGACCAAGTTAGTTATATACAAGCTTATGTACGCATCTGTACCAGCACTTCAGTGATTCAGTATTACACTTCTATAAAGTTGGAGGATTTTAACTAAACTAAAATAACCGTGATAACATCACCAGTTATTATTTCAGACTTTAGAAAGTTCCCCACAGAAACACAATAGACATGAAACATATTTTTTATAAACTGACTAGTAGTTCCTATGTTTAGCAAACATAACAGAACTTGATGTGTAGAAATCATTCGGGTTCCTCTTTAAAACCTCCGCTGAAAATATAATATATTAGAATTAAACATACAAAAGATCTGATACGTTCTACACATCTTCAGCGTCATTCAGGTTAATATACAGAAAATTCTCTCCGTCACAGTTTCCCTCTCTGTTTCTGTCCGTCTGCTCCTCCAACAGGGGTCCTGATGGCGTGAAGATCGAGAATGCAGACAGTGCTGTTGCCACGGTGACAGGTCTCCAGGTTGGCAGATACGAGTTCACCCTGACAGTAACTGATGAGAGGAAGCTGCAGAGTAGCGACACTGTCGTAGTCATCGTCAGAGAAGGTTAGAGCGTGTGTGTGTGTGTGTGTGTGTGTGTGTGTGTGTGTGTGTGTGTGTGGACTAATCCTCCTCTTTGTCGGAAAATAGATGTTTGGGGTCGGAGACAGACAGGCGAGGATTGTGGATGTTGTTTATACACTTCCATGGTTTTTAATGGAAAAGTTGGTATAATCTCAAGTATTCTGTTTTAGATAAGAGAATGTATGCTACATCGCTGTATGTTAAACCTTAGAGGAAACGTTAATACTAATAACTGAAAACAGTCCAAAGAACATGACAGCAACAAAACAATAATCGTATTTGCATGTGTAAATGGTAAGACTTTAAACATGCAGACATTTTACAGCATATTCTTCACCATAATGTATAGTTCTTTCTGACTGCAAAAATGTGAATGTAGGGATTTTTGGAATTTTTGTGTCATTGTTACTTTTGATGATTACATGGAGTGGACATAATAACATGTACTATGTAATGTTACTATGTTATGGTTTATATTTTTATTGATTTTTGTGGTATGAACCAACACAAACAATCTCTATATCAAGAGCATTGTACAGAATAACAGTAAAAAAATATAAATATGGGAACAAAAAAGAAACAGATAGATACAACATATAACATGCATAATATTATTAACCTTCAGTGTAGTCCAGAAAGTGTCCTTGTTGTCCTGTGATCTAAATCCTCCCAGTAGCACATCAATTCATCTCATTAACACGCTTGAAAAACTGCTCCCATTTGACCACATACCGATTCACCCTGACTCTTATTCTAAATGAGACTTTCTCAGACGAGGCCACCTTGCCTAGCTGAGTAATCCATTCATGAAGAATATATATCATGGCACCTTGGCTGTGAAACACACAGTCACTAAGTTTTGCAGTGTCAAGTTTTTGATGGAGTGGATGTCACTTTCTGCTTTTCACTGCGTTCCAGCTGGGTACCTTTCTCTCACCTCATTTCCTGTCACCTCTCTACTGTCAGTTCTCTAATTGAGACATAACAAATGGAGGTGAAGTAATGAAGTAATTGTCTGCTTTGCCTTTTGAAAGTGAATGGCAGGTATTTGAAAAAACATATGATGTTGGAGGATAATCAACAAGGCACAGTCTGTGCAATTTGTAGTGACCAAAGCTTCGACAGGTATTAATGTGATGTAAACCATCTACAAAATATTGGGTACATTTTCCGCTTTTGCACAATCTAAACCCAAATCAATCGGCAAGGCATAACTGCTTTTACTGCACCTGGATCCACCTCAGTGAATGAATATACAGATATTCATAGATTTCCCGTTAAGTCTCTACATTCATTGTCTTTCATTATGTTTTTCTACCAGAACTGGACCAGCCACCTGTGGCTCATGTGTTGTCGAGTCCATCCGTCTCTCTGCCTGTCAAGACCGCCACTCTGGATGGATCTCATTCCACTGATGACAAAGGTGGAGTCAGCTACTTGTGGGCCAGAGACGACAGCAGCCCCGCCGCTGGGGTGAGACTGACACTCATACCGGTTTATCTCTGAACTGGTTCATAATAGTTAATGATTAAGCCTGAGTCTATGTGGGCATATGAAAATCAAAAGTGTTAAATGACACTATAACAGCCAACTGGTGATGTACCTTTTTATAAGCAAATTTGGACATTCAAAAATTATATAAGTTTGTTTTTTGTTCCAACAGGATGTGCTGAACAACTCCGACCACCAGGCAGTGCTGTTTCTGGGAAACCTGGTAGCCGGGAAGTACAGCTTCACCCTGACTGTAACTGACAGTAAAGGACAGACCAGCACAGACAGAGGCACAGTGGAGGTCAAACCAGGTACACTGAATGAAAATACATAAACCCACAATATGTATATATATATATATATATATATATATATATATATATATATATATATATATATACAAAGAGACAGACAGACATGCTATTTACATGTACTGAATGCGACAAGCTGCAGCAGATTTTTTGGAGTAATTGAAAGGCATTCTGACTGAACACCATCATAAAACTACAACATTTACATTGAGCATTACTGCTTGATTTTTAACAGTGTAAGCATATCACAGAGTATATATATTTTTTCCTTCAAACAAGTGTGTGCAAGTGGTCTCCACACAGTAAGAGACTCAACAACCAACAGCAGAAGGTTGTACAGGTCAGTGTGCAACATACGGTGTGCAGACACACACTCAGCCAGAGACTAATCCGTTGCTCGGCGCTCTGGCCTCTTTCCCAGATTTCAGAGTGTCAGATGGATCCTGCAATCAGCCTGTTATTCTCATGTCAGTCTCTTCTTCTCCTTGTTACTTTTTCTTTCCCACTATTCTCCTCTCCACCTCCCCCGCCCTCCTCCCTTCCATGTCTCTTCTTTGTTTTAATCTCCTCTCTAACCTTTTCTCTCTCTCTCTCTCTCTCTCTGTCAGACGTATGGGAGCGTGACCTGGTGGAGCTGGTGTTGGAGATCTCTGTATCTCAGGTCTCCCACCGTCAACGTGACATGCTGCTGCGCCAGGTCGGGGTGTTACTGGGTGTGCTCGACAGCGACATCATTGTGCGAGAGATCAGTGCGTTTAATGAGCACAGGTGACTAGTTTTTATTTCTAGACTTAAATCCACTTACCTATCTGACTTTTTGGACATTACTATATCCAAGTAAACTTTAAATTCACTTTCTTCTGTCCTCCTCAGTACTCGTTTGGTCTTCCTGGTGTCAGGTGGTCCAGGGCGCCCTCCTCTGTCTGGCCACAGCGTTGCACTCAGCCTACGTAACAAGCTGCGTAAACAAAAGAATGACTTCCTCATTTACAAGGCACGACGGGTGGATACAGTCAGTGAGTACTGAATAAAGTAAAAAACACACAACAAAGTAAAAAAAACTAAAGTAAACTAAAGTAAGAGATGTTGTTGATGAGATTATGTGATTCTGCTGGACGTATATTTAAGATTGGAGTACATATCGGATTATAAATCATCTAATGCAGGCTGAGTGGTCAAAGGAATGTTTTACTTGGTATTTACTTTGAGCCAGAGGCTACAGGAAGGTCATAAGAACAGATGCACTTTGACCTCTTTGTCTTAAGATAATGGTGAAATGATGACAGGGGTTGATAGGACTCAAAGGTCAAATCTCTCAGATATTTGAGTTGTTGCATTCCTGCTTATTTTCTTTCGGCTGCCTCTGAAGAGACACTGTTTTTATTTAATGCACCTACAGTAGCTTTGCTCTCTTCCTTCAGTCTGCCAGCTGAACTGCTCCAGTCATGGCGAGTGTGACTCATTCACACGGCGCTGTGTCTGCCATCCTTTCTGGATGGAGAACTTCATCAGAGCTCAGCTTGGTGACGCAGAGAGCAACTGCGGTAAGATGAAATGAGTCTTCATTCAATATTTTAATCTGAGAGTGAATCTGCTGTAATGTGGTGAAGTAGTGATCTTTAATATGACGGCCAAACTTTACCTCCTCACACACTTTGGACTTAAAATTGAACGTGATACTTTAACTGAAATACTGTTTAATATGTATAATAATAATTACATGCCACTCTTCTACCTCCTTTATTTTCAGAGTGGAGTGTACTCTATGTGGTTATAGCATCCTTTTTGATTGTCGTTGCTATAGCAACAGTTGTCTGGGGAATGGTGTGCTGTTGCAACAGGTGAGAGCAATTTCTAAAATATGAAATATTATGATGATTATTACTAAATGTCGTCGGATATACAGTATATATCCGTCATTTCCATGAAACTCTTGGGACAACTTCTACACCGTCTGATGATACTGTGTGGGTGTGTTTGTTTTTTTTTCCCCCCTGAAAGACGTAAGAGCAGAGTACGCAGAAGCAAAAGCCGTTATAAAATACTGGAAGCTGACGAGCAAGACAGTCTGGAGCTACAACCACCGAGAGCTGGTAAGACACACATGCAGCAACACGATTACCAATTTTAGTTCACTGGAAAACACATGTAAAATATCAAAAATTCCCAGAAATGACAGGACATGACATCAGTAAATTGAGCACAGTTTACCACTCGTACTACTCACGTCTACAAATCAGTTGAATTGAAAACTACTTACCAGGAACCAACAAACTCACTTTTTACTCTAGAAATCTATGGATGTTTTAGAGAAGTTTATATTTTGAGTAAATAACAAGAAAGAGAAGTGAAATCTTAATGCTACTGTTTGTTGACATAGCGTCTAGAGCTGGCGGGAGTCTGCTGAGGAGCAGCTCATCTGGAGGGGGGGACAAATAAGGAGTTTTTTAAACTGTAAATCATGCAAAGATATTCCAGTAGAGCCCCAGAATAAAAATATATACCTGGAAATGTGCATGTCATGAACAGATATATAAATGTTTGGAAAGCAACACTGGCATTTGTGGTATTTGAGTAATTTCCTCCTTTAATAGCTTTTTTTCCCCTAACTGTCTCTGTTACTGATGCAGATCAGAACCAATTTTAAGCATCATTCTGTTTATTTCTCTTCTCCTTCCTCTCTTCCTCCACCACCCACCTACCAGGCCGTTTGAAGCCAGTACCCGCCCCCACCTCTTCCGCCCTCATGCACTCGGACTCTGACCTGGACAGTGACGACGGGCAGGGCGGGGTCCCGTGGACGGAGCAGGAACGGGGGCACCTCCTGCGGCCCCAGAACGGCTCCCTGAGGAACGGCCAGGGTCCCGTGAGGGGCAAGAAGCAAAGAGAAGAGCTGCTATAGCAAGAGAGGAGGGGGGGAGCTCGCCGCTGCCCTCACATACACCTCCTCCAGCTGTCACACACCTCTGTTCCTCACGCTTCCCCTTTCTCTTTTGTTGTCGCTCAACACAAAAACCTCACGCCTCTCATCCATGAAGACGGACTGTGTGATCCCTGGATATTAGAAAGAGGGAGAGAGGAAAAACATGCTGGAAACATGTTGTCCCACTGTCACAGAAAAAAAAAATATATACCACTATACTGAAATGTCCCTGCTCCCACACTGAGCCAGTACAGAGGAAGAAAGCTACCATTTTGTGAAGAATTAGGGGGGTGAGCACTGTATTTTGAAAAACTGAAAAGCATAACGTACACTCCTATAATTTAACACAGAGACATAAAGAATGTACTGTTACCCCTCTTACTGATGACACACGTTGGTTAGAGACTGTGGGAGAGAAGACTTAATCTGAGTGACACTTGACTTTCGGGAAGGGGGGGGGGGGGCGGGCGGACGAAACAAAAAGAAACTCTGCTTCAATGACACGAAAAACCAGCGAGCCCACATGACACGCTCACACCTTGCCTCTCGTAGACACGCATGTACGCACACAAACACACTCTTCATGTTTTCACACTGTTCCAGGTCAATGTGATGCTACCAAACACTGCCATGTTAAAAGAAAACAAACAAAACAATGGTTAACTCTGCTCTAATTATTTTTGTTAATAGCAGAAAAATGGTGACTCAGCGGAAGGAACAACCAAAACAGAGCAACCAACAGCAATGGACCCCCTTCCAAAAAAAAAACAACAAAAACAAACAAAAAAAACGTGCATGAAGAGTGACAGATTGCAGTTCTGGTACCGTTCGATACCGGGATGATCGCCTGCATGTTTGTTTGTTGAGTGTATGTGTGCGCCCGACACGGTGTGATTTTTCGCGGCTGCTGTGCCAAAAGTTGTTTCTTCAGAGCAGTTTGTATGTTTTTATGTCTGTTAATTAACCCACGTGAAGAGTCACAGATGTGTTTGATTGTTTCTCATTTATGGCGGTCAGATGCGGAGAACGTTAGGAAGAAAAAAAAAAAAAATGCTGTTATTATTCCGGAGGCTTGCTTCTCTGTGGATTAAGTCGCCGGGACACACACTGGAGTACACAACAATAACGAGCGCGGTCTCTGCGGTCCTTGACAGAGGAAACATAATGAGGAAAAAGAAGAAGTTCACAACAGATGGGACGAGAAAGGACACAGCTTCCTCACTCATCTCAATATTCATTTATGTAACGACTGCTTGAACCATGAAAAACCACTTTTCTTTTTGTTCGTTCGTTCACAAACAACCTTTAGGCTGTGATTAGATGTCGATGCACTTTGATTCCATGTCTGTCAGCTTCAGTCTCATTTTGTCTCCTGTTGGCTGAAAAGTTATGGGTAAAGTTGAAAAGCCATGAACGCAGGTGCTGGCTGCATTTAAATTACATATAATACTTAACTTTCTTGACTTTAGACAGATCGTCTGAAAGGATAAACTTTGGTAAACCTGAACGCGGCTGTAGTCCAGATGCACCTCAGTAACCTCACTTGGTGTAACATCTGTAAACTTGAATCAATAGGTGTCACCATAATGAATAATAAATTTTATGAAGTCATTTTGGACTTTCTGTGCGATTTCAGCAAACAATGATCTGTTTGGCTGTTTAAGATGAGCACATTTATCCTTGCTTTCCTTTTGGTAAATACTCAGTTAGTTTTACTTGAATCATACACAGTTCTTAGGAAATCTGTTCGAATGAAAAAAAAAAAAAAGATTTGACATTAATTTGGCATCATTACATTTCCATTTAAAGTGTGTTGTGCGTCCAGATGGACCTGACTCTGCTAAATCCCGAAAACAAATTATTACTTCCCACGAATAGGAAAAAGAGCATAAGGTCAATCTGAGCAATGTTTGCTTCTTCAGAGAGGACGTTGCCATGGATACACCAGTAAACAGGACACCGTACATGAACATAGAGGAGAAAGAAAGACAACAAAAGCTGCTTCTGTGTATCAGTGAAGCTGTGTTTCTGTACTGAAGGAAACTTAAACCAAACGACTCTTCCCTGTAACATCTCACCGTGTGATTGCTTTGCATGTAAAATGTGAAACTGACTGACCTGTAAGTTGATTTCCACATGTTTTAAGTCACTTTTTTTCTTTGTTGAATGTTTAAAGGGTATGTCATTGATTCAGTTCAACTTGTACTCTGTGTGAAATAAGCGATCGTTTAATTTTTTTTTTTTTTTTTTTGCAAAGAAAGTGTCTATTTTGTATTGTCGAATCATCTCATGCTGATGTCAGTTCTGCTGCACTAGTTTAGTACTCAGTGTACATCAGGCCAAGGTGGAGATGTTTTCAGTATTCAGATGTGCTGAATTTATCTGCCCATGTTTGGCCGACTTGTGTGAGGCAAAGTAAAAATCAAGCGCACCTAAGTGCCAACTCTGTAAAATGTCATCTCTTGAACATTATGAAATAATGTCGTCATCTTCCCGTCTTCTTTGCACATCATGAGAAAAAGTTTATGGAGTACATATCCAGATTGGATGTTGATTCACTTTCAAAACCTCCAAATTATTTCAATCTTTCAATCTGTGTACTTTTTCCCAAAAATAACCTCACCTCAAATTGGAAAGGTTATTTTTTTTTTATAACTATCTGGCAATACAAAATTCAACATTTCTTCTGTTACACCTACACGATTGGCCAGCCACAGCTTGAATTCGTAAGAAGTGAATTGACCTCGACTCTGATGGAGTCCACTGTGAAGGCAGAGAGAGGAAAAACGGGGAGCAACTATTAAAAATGAAGGGAGTTTAATTTAAAAACGTTTTGAATAGAGTTTTAGTTTCTCCTTCTTTCTGTGTGACCACACCTGATGCAACTGGATAATCTGTAAATTAAAAATAAAATGTTTGATTTTGTTCTTGGGTTTTCTTAGGGATGTTTGTTTCTTTGCTTGTCAAAAAAGTTTGACAGAGATGAAAACTTTTTGCCATAATGAACAACCTCTCTGCTGCAGTTCACCACAAAGGGTTTTTCCCATTTATTTATATTTTAATAGAAAAAACAAAAACACTCTCCACTTTTCCCCAGCTGGTTATAAGAGATGGGATGTGAAAGATTCAAGAAAACACAGAAAGATACAAATGTGTGCGTCTAGTTTCTTGTCAATTTTATATGTTATGGGACTTAACTAAATGCTTTTTACTTAAATGCCTTTTATTTAAAAACAGTAGATTAAAAAGGTAGAAGCCTGAAACAGGATTACACTGATTTACTAGCTGCATGACTACAAATTCATTTTTGGACGAACAAAAATTCAGAGACAAAACTGTTCATAAAGGCTTTTTGTTTCTTATTTAAATAATCGTAAGAATGTTATTTTTTTACATCTGAATACAAAAATAACAAATGGAGTCGTCAGCACTCACAGATAAATGTGTATCACTTCTTTAATGATGCACAGCAGCAAAAAAAACAGACGCGTTTCAGGGGTCGAACCCTATCAATTCATTCTATCATTTCATTTAATCTGAGTACAGTAAATACAAACTCCTCCTCTAACCTGCCAACTACAGTATGGCTGCACTGACTCCCATCATCTCGTTCACACATCTGTTTGTTTTCTCATTGACCTTTATAAGCCCATTTAGCATAATGGTCGTCCTTTGCTGCTCCATTAACGCATAATGGTGATAATGGAGCCCATAACAATTGATAATTGAAGCCTGCTTCTTTAATTATGTGATTAAATTTCACCTCATGGAAGATTTAAGTAGACGTCAGTAAAGAGTGGAGTGGGACTTTAATAATGATCACCGAATTTCCCTTTTAAATACTTAAAGTGTGAAAGCAATACATCGATTTTAGGTATTTATATTATCAGATGAGTATGATCAGATTAATCTGTTAGTGTTGCTGTTGGTCTCTGGGGATCTAGGCCCCCAAAATCTCTACTGTGTCTGCTTTAGAAATATTACATCACAGGAAAAAAAAAAGATCCGGTGACTGAATATCTAGTTTAAGTTATGTAATTCTGTGCTACCCTCACTTCAGAGGCCAGGACAGCTCAGCAAACATGTTCGAGCATGACAGAGCACAAGAAACACGCTTCCTATTTCTGCAGACTATAACATGCCTGCAGATGGATGCATTTGTGGTGTCTGCAGTGGTGGAAGAAGTAAAAGTAGCAATACCACAGTGAGTTTTACCTCTTTAGACCTCAAACAATTATTTATTTGGCGAAAGCAACTATTTTTACATAGAAAGGCCTAACCAGGCACAGGGGTCGCAAATTAGCCTTGGCTAGAAATCCTATATGCAATACATCTGTTTCATGTTATTTTAACCTGTTACAATGTTGTTGTTTTTTGCATCGTCCCTGACAAATAAACTCATAAATAAATAAAATAATAAACTGCTGACAACTCAAAACATCTGTATGAGCCAAAAAGTTTAGGAACTACTGGTTCAATCTTTAATTTTTTTTATTTATTTTGTATTTTATAAGTTTATCATATATTATTTAATGTCATTTTTAATCTGAAAAGTAACTACAGCTGTTAAATAAATGTAGTGGAGTAGAAAGGACAATATTTCCCTCTGAAATGTAGTGGAGTGGAAGTTTAAATTAGCATAAAATGTAAAATAATAATAATAATAAAATTGAATTTGTACTGCACTTTTCATTCGCAGTGGATCTCAAAGTGCCACAGTGATAAAAACATAAAGAAAATAAGAGTTAAGCTGAAAAATCCATCCTGAATAAAAAAGTTTTAAGCCTGTTTTAAAACGAGTATAGGGTCTAGAGAGTCTGAGGGTGCGGAGGAGCAAGCTGGCAGATCTGAGGGTGTGGTCGTAGGTTTGTGGTGTGATCGGTTCCTGTAAGCTGGGGAGGCGCATGTCTGTATGTGAGTAGTAGGAGTTTGTAGTCAACCCTGAAGGAGACAGGGAGCCAGTGCAATAAAAACAGAATTGGTGTTATGTGTTTGTGTTTTTTTCTCTCTCATCAGGATCCTGGCAGCGCTGCTCTGAAGGTACTGGAGCTGTTCAGGATGCTCCTGCCAGGGATCCCTGTGAAGAGCCAAAGATAAAGATAAAAGATAAATAGATAAAAGACAAGTTTCTCTGCATCTGACAGGGTTAGAGAGGGGCTCAGTTCAGAGATGTTTTTAGTAAGATGTCTTATACAGTCATCGGAGGTCAGCTGAGGGTCAAACCTAACAGCCAGATTAGTGATTGAGGAGGATGTACTGGCTGTCAAAGGTGAGATGAGGTACGGAGGATGAACCTGGAGTTTTGCTGCTGTTTAACTGGAGGAAATGTGTGCTCATCCAGGCCTTTATCTCTTCAAGACAGGTGCTTTACTTTAAAGTAAAGTAAAGTAAAAGTACCTAAAATTGTACTTGAGTGAATACTCCACCAGGGGATTTGTGACTCTTCTTTTTGAGGCGTTTGAGTCCTTGTATCTTCTTCAGCCATGATAACATGTATGCCGGCCAATCAACAGAGATACACAGTATGTCATGAGAGGAAGGAAAGCAGTTGTTTCATTTTTTTTCTTTCTTTCTTCTTCTTATTTTGCTGCCCTCTGCCTCTCACACTCCTTATATGGGAAAGGAATTAGTTGCGCGAACAAGGGCGGAAACGCGGCGCGGTGACAGCTGGGTAAATTCACTGACACACAGGAAGAAAAAAAAAGACGAAGCCCAGTCTGGTCTGCAAGCCTTCTGCATACAGCTCACTCCCCACGGCGAAACCGAGGCTGATACAAAAGGACCAAATCACTGCTCGACCCGTTTATAGCAGGTAAGCGGCGTGCACTTCCTGCGCTGTGCTGTTTGAAGCCCTTTTTTCGCTAGAGCGTCTAAATTAAGCGAAAGAGACAAACGGTGCGTCGCCGCTTCGTCCCCGCCGCGGCATTCAATCATTCAGAAATTATTTATTGAAATCGGTGTGACGCTAACACACCCGGCTAGCCGAGGCTGCTACACCGATAGCCACAAAAAAAAATCTAACCGTTGCCTGACACAGACTTGCATTATTTTACAACCTCCCGTTAATTTCAGACTTCTTCTCTGTATGTGATGAGACACTGGCTCGCTGAAATGTGGGAACTTCTTTTTTTTTTCTCCTCCTGCAGAGTAGTGCAACATTAGCTAACACTGAAGGGAGGGGTGTGTGTGAGTGTATGAGAGAGAGAGAGAGAGAGAAGAAAAAAAACCAGGAAATGCCGAAACAGACAGCACATCAGACACTCATCAGAGAGAAGGAGAGAAAATAACTTATACAACTGTTAGCTGTTAACAAATTAACTGCATTTAAACGCGTAACGGTTACTACTAACGGTTACTTTCTGTGCTGCTTTATGAAACAGACGTTACTGTAGCTAGCTAGTGTCGCCGACGGTGTTTTGACATTTTTCGTACACCCCGCAGGATGTTCCCTCATATATGAAACGGGTTGCTAGCACAAGTTAACATTACGTAGAAAGGATATATATATTTCATCAGCGATAAGTTGTCATAATATCTCCTCACGACTCACATTTAATCGATTGTGCTAGTAGGGAACCGTTTGAGGGGGGGAGCTTGAACTTGCCCGGGATACAGAATTCTCCACAACACCCATCGCCGGCTTTGCTAGCCGCACAGCTAGCATCCCCCGGCCGTCTGATTGAAACTCCAGTGATCGCATTAACATCAGCGGCTTGGGCTTGATTTGTTGGAGCCCTTAGAGCCCACCGAAGTAGGACTGTAGGGAAGGTTAGAGCTCACCGCCATTGCTTTGGCCTACTTCTCCCTCTGCGACAAAGAAGACATGATGTGTGTTTTGGGTTTTTTTTAACCCATGGTAAAGGCTACAGACACACATATATAACACACTGAGTTGGACGCTTCTTCCTTTATGTCTGAACGTCTGGCCCCCAGGCAGAGAGGCACAAACACACACACACACACACAGGCCTAACCTACTTGACTGTCCCTGCATGCTGATGGTGCTCTACGCAGAACATTTCTGCCATATGTCCACAGAAGTAGGTCTATGAATACAGTGCAGGCAGGGTTTTTAATATTCTAGGAAGACCAGCAAGAGCTATAATGTAGAGAGAGTCAGTGTAATCCAGGTGTAAAATGCAGCAGTCCATAGAGCAAGAGCTCTTGAGCCAGTTTTCAAGAAGATAAAATGCAGTACACGCCCTTTTGTGACACTCATTACACAGATCTTGTTCAACAAATTTGTAAAATACACACTCATGTTTGTCTTCTGGGTTTCATCGCAGCATATGATTCATACTTTTAAAAAAAAACACAGTACATCTGCAAAACAAATTAAACAGTTCCTAGCCTGAAATTTAGTTTTAAAATATAAGGCTGGTGACATTCCGCACCTCTGTTATGGTCAACAAATCCCATGAAAAGACTAAAACCAACAATGTTTTGATCCATCTCTCAGTACTTTCTGGCTTCCCTATCCTGTTTGGGGCCAAAAAACAGGTCACAAATATGAAATTTCAGGCTCAGTCATTTCCCATAACAGCTTGGCATTGTAGTTTTTTTAAGCAAATGTTACACAGACTGAAGAAAATTGTGTATTTCTTGGATATTTTCAGCTGCAGATTTGGGTCTCAGGTGGGCAACATCTTCTAAGGTGTTCTGATGTTTGTCTTCATCAAGTATAATGTGAAGAATGACTGAAAGAATACACCAGAGAGATTGGAAAAGAGGAGAAATATGTGTATATATGTGGTACTCAATTCCTTGTAATGAAATAACATGTCAGCCAGCGCAGCAGTGTGGCTCATTTAGATGTTTTTAATAGTATTTGGACAACAACAGAGCTGTATGGCTATGTCGTGCTTTGATTGCATGTACAATACTTGTTATTAGGATCAATTAATTGTTGTTTTTTGGTCTTTTCATGGGATTTTGCACATTTTAGTTAAAAAAGCTGCTATTGACTTGGCTTCCTGCACCTCCTGAAGTTGTGTTTAAGCTCCAGTTTTGGCTGTCTGGCCTTTTTATCGTGTTTGAATCTAAGGAAAATAATGTTATTTGAAAGACGTGACTCTTGGCTTGAGTCATTGCTATATCTGCCCTCACTTCTCTGGAAACTTGTTCCCTCTCTCTCTTGTCGGTGAAGTTTCCTTGATGGTCAGCACTTTGCTTTTAACATATGTGGTCACTGTTTTACCACACAGAGCTGTGCATACTTTAGGATATATCCAGCATTTAAACTGATGTAGCAGGATATGCAGTAAGCTCAAATATGTCCCACTGAGGGATTTGCAATTCTGCAGAACAGGAATAAGTTAATATAATTATAAACCGTGCAGTTAGTATTATACAGTGTCTTCTTTTTTGAAGTAGCTCACACATTTAGGTGCTTGTTTTTTGGGGGTTTATTACTCCCACACACACCTTGAAGGGCTGTTCCCTTCCTCCATTGCTGGTGAGTCATACCTCAGCTGAGACCAGGAAATGTAACAGTTGAACTCTGGTTTCTGCAGGTACAAAAGCTGCTGTTGGCCTTAAAAGGCTTTTAGGTCAAGGGTAGTAAGGGTGTGTGTCCTGCCATAATCTAATTTTATCACCAAGCCTTGTGGAGAAATGAATTTACTACTCTGAATGGGCAAATGAGGTGGAAAAAGGAGGAAGTTGAGGCATTTTGAAATGGAGCCGCTGCACGAATGCTTACTTAGCCGGCCATCGGAAGTCTTTTAGGACTAGAAGTTTTGTGTCATTGTTTACAAAGGTGACATCATCTCTCCTTCAGTAGCTCCAATAAACATCTTTTAAGGGTTAAAGTAATACAATCCTGCTGATAGACCGACCTATTGACATGAATCACTGAGCAGCACTCAGGGAAGTATTACCTGCCTCACCCTGCCTTTAGGCTGCTGTTAGACTATCTACAACAGCATGATTAATACAGATCTTAGGGGCAAGTCTGAGCCATATGATAGCCTAATGCTTTCTAAATTATTTCCACTTGCAATAAATACAAATCTGGAGGAATCTTAAGGGTTTAACTTGAATAAGATTTAAAGATTCAGCAAAGGCATCAAATGTCATCTGTCGGCAGCTTCTAGGGCTGCAACTAACAAACATTTTCATGATTGATTTAATCATTTGGTTTATAAAAAAAACCCTGCAAATTATGCAAAATGATCATCACCATTCCTTAAATTCTGAGGTGACATGTTCACGTTACTTGTTTTGTCCAACCAACAGTCTAAAGTTCAAAGATATTTAATCTACAGTGAGATAAAACAGAGAAAGCAGCAAATTCTCCCATTGATTAAGCCGGAATTGGACAATGTTTGACATATTTGCTTGATTAGACAATTGTAAAATTTAATTGATGATGATGATGGTTTTAAGTCCAGCTGTTTTAGCAACTTTTCCAACCTGACATAGATAAAAAGTATGGAGGAAACATTTGCATCCCCTTAATTTTTTAACCGTATTTAAAGATTTATCCCAAAAACAAAACATCTGTCAGCAGCTTCCAAACATCTGCATCAGTTTGCAGTTTTTCAGTACTGATGAAGATGTGATACCTGAGTTTCACCACCAATGAATTAAGAAAACTTTTCAATACCTTTTTTTAAGAGAGAAAAACAGTCTCTTTACAAAACAACCACATTTTTCAAATGTTAAATTTTGCTTAAACAGAAGCAGCTGTACAATATCAAATTGTATAAAAACGGCTAAAATTTGGTTTTAAAAGAAATCTATGTGATTAAAATATAAGTTGACAAGATTACAAATCTGACCAGACATTCGATGCTGTTACTGGAGCGTTTTTGATACCGTTATTATAAACAGGAAAGTTCAGCTGTCGCAGCCAGAAACGTTAAGCTCCATCAGTCACTAGATATCTTAAGATTTAGTCCAGTGCGTCTGTAGTGAAAGTGAGACGGTAGCGACGGAGTTATCTCGGAGATCTCCGGCCTTACGTGGACTCATTAGTGAGAGTGGTCTGTGTGGCTCCATTCACCGTCAGCCAGGTGTAAGTACCTGAGACTGGAGGCACTCTCGGTCTCGCAGATGAAGGCGGTGTCAGGTGACAGCGGTCTTATGTAATGTCAGCCTTTCTCGTCAGGTGTGTAAGATTATGCTACACTCCAATTGAAGTTAGTTAATCATGTACTTGAAGGGGTCTTTTCAGGAGTATCGTTATGCATGTTGGAACCTCGTTCACTACAGAATGAATTGCTGCTGTGTAACTTGTTTCCCAAACCTGGACTGCTGCTGTAAAGTTTAGACATTAGTCAAATGACAGAAAATTAATCAGCAACTATTCTGATGGTTGAATAATTGCTTTAGTCTTTTTTTTTTTTTTTAAGAAAAAATGCTAAACTATGTTGGTTGCAGCCTCTCAAATGTGAGGATATGAAGCTTTTTTGTGTGTCATTCATGACAGTAAACTAAATATCTGATTTTTGGACTGTTGATTGGACAAATCAAGACATTTTAAAGTAGAGCTTCAAGTTGATTGACAGAAAATAAATCGCCAACTATTTTAATAATCGACTAATCGCTTTGAGTCATTCTATAAAGTCAAAATGTTTAAATTCTCTGGTTCCAGCTTCTTGAATGTGAATATTTTCTGGTTTCTTTAGTCTTCTATAAATGAAAATTTAATATCTTAAACCAAACAATTAACTGAGAAAATAATGACAGATTAATCGACAGTTTATAAGAAATTATAACAGGCATTTTACGCTATTTTCTGACATTTTATGGACAAAAAGATGAATTAATTAATAGAGAAATAATCGTCAAATTAATCAATAATGACACTCATCATTAATTGCAGCCCTAAATAACAATATGATCATTAACTACTAGTAACTGTATGAAATGCTAAACTTCACTTTTTTGTCTACTCTTTAAAAAACTTTTTAAAAACGTTTTAGTGTGTTTGTGTTTTTAAACAAACTATGACTAATACACAGCTCACCTGTAGCCATACATGACATAGCTGGGATGACAGGACAGGTCTACACTGAGCTGAGAGTCAGACTGGTAATAATGATTCGCATACCTTCACCCAGCAAGTCCTGACCTGTTTACCAGCAATCCCATTCTTCCTCCCTTGTGTTACTTAACCACTCTTAAGGTGGAATTCAGTGATTTTCACCACAGGGCTGCCTTAAAACTTGCACATTAACTTTTTTTTTGGCTAAATTTATTCAAATTCTGGATCAGTTGTGTTTGTGTGGTCAGTGGAGAACGGTGACATTCAATATAAACTTATGTCCAGGTTCTTTAAGATAATCATCATCAGGATACATACAAACACAAGCTTCAGTGAAGTAAAGATACAGGTGTTGACATCAAATTCCTGGAAGTTACACGTACTAAATATATCGAGCCTCGCAGGACTAAATCAACCAAAGCCAAACATGTCTGGGAAGCAGAGCATGCCTGTTTTTTTATTTTTATTTTTAACCCTACCAATTAATCGTCAGTTGCAGTAACCTTGTTTCCCAGATGTGAATCAGTCCCCGACTAGAGGACTAGAACAGAAACTACCTCTGAGCCACCATGATTAAGAACAGCTGACCTACAGTATGTGTCAAACACAAACACCAGGACAAATACAAAGACCAGAAAAGCTGGAAAATTGGAGTTAGCATCCGATTACCCTTAAAATGAAGGAATATTTTCTTGTGGTTTTTGAGATAGTTTAGCAACTGAGCTCTAGTGTCAAATAATTTCAGCCTATATTTAATAGGGCATCCAGATCGTTAAGTGATTTTAAGAAACATATCGTATAACTGATGTTCCTGGTTCGATTCCTGCATTGGATGTCATCACTTCTCTCTCTCCTTGCGTTTCCTGTACCTCTTTATACTGTCATACTATCAAATGAAGGCAAAACCTTGTATTTTATGTTACAAATATTTTGAATTAATCAAGTGTAATATTTGCGAGTGTAGATCAACACAAACCCTTCTTCAAAAGTTAAGTCCATCTGTCTTTTTTGCTTATTTTTCTGTATGTAAAGTGTCCTTGGGATACATGAAAGGTGCTTTTATAATTTATTATTAATAATCAAATGGGCTGCTTGCCTCCACCAAGAGCTCATTAAAGTGAAGAAACCAGTGCAGTTACAGATAATTACTGCTGTTGCCAAAAGGGGATTTGAATATCTCCTGGCTGTACGATAGGTTGACCAGGAGCCAGTAAAGCTGCCAGCTCCCGCTTGGCGTCTCTTCTCCCGGCTGGCAGCCTTCTCAACCTTCTTCATCTGGTCTCACAGGTATGGCAGAGTTGGCGAGTCTGGTGCAGCGGCTGGAAGTGGCGGTGGGCCGTCTGGAGTCCATGTCAGGCCAGGGAGGCGGCGCTGGAGGGTCTGCTGGAGGAGGTAATCATCAAGTGTAATTACGATAGAAAAATTCCACTTAACTTGAAACGAGATGTGTGAGGATAAGATCCTGTTTTTCTTTTTTTTTTTTTTAAGAAAACAGACAAACATGATCGTGCAAACCTCGCATCAGCGCTACCTCAACAGTTTGTCCTCCTCAGACAAACAAGATAACAAATCCCCTGACATAGTGAGCCGCTGACCTCATTAGCACCAATAAGTGTAACGAGTTAGCAGCTTTGTCAGCATTCAGTGTTGTCAGCTGTAAAACTGAGGATGTATTGAGGCCCCTTATCCATCCACCTACTGTTTTCACATTCTGTTGTCAATTACTTAGATTTGCAGCTATTTTTTTGTCTATTTTTCTGTTTTATTTTCCATATATGATTAAATTGTTTAAATGCCTTTTTATGCCTAAAGTGTTCTTTTTTTGTTTGTTTTTTTAATAGCTGTGTCTGCATACGTCGAGGCCTTTGATGGGATCGTTAATGGTTCTGTGGCCCAGTACATCTCCCTCAGCCAGAAGATCGGAGGCGATGTCCTGAAACATGTAAGAAACAGTTTTAGATGCAAAATAGGGAAAAAAATCGACCAGTTAAATAGTCACGTCTGATACTTTTTGCATCATGTTATTCACTTTTCATACTCCACTTAAAGGATCATCCCATACACATATCTTACAATACTTCTGATGGTTTTTTCCAAAGCGTACTGATTTGTTGTTGTTTGTTTGTTTTTTTTTTTTACCTTTTTACAAGCAGCCTTTAGTTGACATTATGGTTATATATACATAGTTATGGTATAACACTGATTAATCTGTCCATTATTTTCTAGATTAAAAAGATCAAAAAGAAGTCACAAACACTCATCACAACTTCCCAGAGCCCAAAGTGATGTCCTTAAAGGGATATTTTGGTATTTTTGAAGTGGGGTTGTATGAGGTACTTATCTGTAGTTATTTAGGAGGCTAAAATAGGTTTTGCTGCTAGCGCCGTCTGCAGCGGTACATTGCTTAGGGAGGGTGCAGACCTGACAAAACAAGATATTTTAGGTTGCAGCTTGGACTTCGGGGAGCAGCGATCAACATTTCTCACCATTTTCTGACATTCTATAGACCAAACAACTTTTATTTTAATTGAGAAAATAATCAACAGATTAATCACTAATGAAAATAATTGTAGCTGCAGCCCTTGTTGCCTAAACTAATTGATTAATCAACTACTTGTTGCAGTTCTAGTATAAAAATCAACCAGCAGAGAAAAAACCAGCTGCTTGCATATTTGTGAATATTGTAAATATCTCATTTATAGTGAGATAAAACATTCAAAACAACCAGGATGATCTTTTGTTCCTCACACATCTCTGTTGTTGTTGTTGTTGTTGTTGTTAATCTCTTCCTAAACTTCTCCTCACAGGCGGAAATGATGAAGCAGGCGTTCTCCAGTCAGAGACAGCTCCTTGTAACAGCCTCCTCCTCCCAGAAGCCCTCTGATGTGAGTTAAACACACTCGCTCAGTCAGTTAACCATAAAGCTTATCGATGAATTAATTTGAAGGATTTGCATAATTCATCATGTTTGTCTGCTGTGTTACAACCCTGCAACCTCTTCACTCTCCTGTACAGACTCTCTGTCACGGTGTCATTTCTGCTCGTTTATATTTGCATTTAAAACCTGCTGAGTTAATGTTTAGTGTTAAACGTGCAAGAAATGACGTCTACAAATTCAAGTTTCATGGTTGTAAATCTCCTTACTTGAAATGAGAAAATGCAGATGCTGTTGTTACTAAATTTTTTGTTCCTGCACACAGAAAGTCACCAGTTCAACTTCCTAAAAAACTTGTTAAAACATCCCCACGTGATTAACAGGAAGTGTTTTAAAAATGTGTCTCGTCTCTTTCCTCTTCAGGCCGTTTTGACGACTCTCATGCAGCCGGTGTCCAAAGCCATCCAGCAGGTGCAGGCGTTCCGCGAGCAGAACCGCACCTCGAAGCAATTCAACCACCTCTCCGCCGTCAGCGAGAGCGTGCCTGCGCTCGGATGGGTCGCCATGGTGAGACTGGGGGGGTGGGAGTGGTCAACAGGCAGGAAATGAAGCCTTTTTGGCACTGTGGTTTGTGTGTGTTACAGTGAGGGACTGTGTGTGTGTGTATGTGTGTGTGTGTGTCTTTTGTTTATGTGCGGGAGGATAAATGAGTGTATAATAGCTGGGAAAAAAGCCACTCTTTGATTCTGTCATCACTGTCTGCTGAGCAAGAACGACAGTTTCTTGGCCGACGCGACTGTCAGCAACAGAGCTTCACTGTTACACTTTAGATGATCAACTCTTTGTTTTGATTCTTATGAATAATACATTCAGTTTACACATAATAGATGCATTCATTCTTTGTACGCCTTTATCTTGAAGATCTCATCAGAAGCTATGCCGGTAAACTGAATTTATTATTTATACCCCACTTTTGCTACTGAGCGAAGTAGAGCTGCAGTCCTCTGGTCGACTGGTCGATTAGTTGATGCATATGCTCTCGTTCGGCTAAATTCTTATTGGTCAAATACTCGCTGTATTACTTTCATAAGGAGAGAAGTGCTCCATCAACAGCCTTCCAGGATTAATCCGTTATTTCCTGTAGTGGGAGGGACAGACTATTTACCTGTGAAAACGGGGGTGTATTCAAAACACCCCCATCGTTTTCACAACTTTGAACTTGCCCAACCTGATGCTAGGTTTAACTGTACTCAACGTTTACTGAATGTTTACTGAATCAGTGTTTCTCCTATAATTATAACAACGGGAACAACTGCCAAAAATAACTCCAAATGTCTAAATATCCCATCACACTAATCGATTAGTTGAAGATAATGTACGATTCCAGTTGACCAAGATTTTCTTTGGTTGACTACAGCCTTAGTGCAAAGTGCAACCTCACTTTTTTAGACGTGTATGTAATTGTTTTCTCATTATTTCTGTGTCCCAGGCTCCTAAACCAGGCCCCTACGTTAAAGAGATGCAGGACGCCGCTATGTTCTACACCAACCGTGTGCTGAAGGAGTACAAGGAAAAGTAAGTAAAGCTTCTTTAAAGCTGTTAGGATCTAACACAATAACAATCTAGAGGGATTCCTTTGGCAAATAGTTCTTTTCTTTTCACTGTCATTCGTGTTTTGTAACATCTGATGAATAAAAGCATCTGAGGAACTTTTAAAATGCAGCCAAACTGTTTTGCTGGACCCATCTGTCTTCCATCTTTTCCTTCCTCTCTGCTTTTTTTTTTTTTTTTTTTTTTTTTATAAAGTTGAGGCACCCCACAGTTTTACTGAGTCAGCACTGCTACACAACACGCTGACACATGTTGGCTGTAGACTTCCTGTATTTAGACCTGAAAGCGCAGCTCGTGTGTTATTTTTATGAGCAGACTTGAGTTTGAGTGATGTTAAAAGGTTTCAGTCATTCACACTTAAAATCTTGCTTTCAGATTCGTCAGTAAACACTGCACTGAGTTGAGTTAAGCTGCCTGTGTGAAACGCTGTGATTTGCGAGCTGAGCTGAGAGTTTTACCTTCTCTCTTTAGCTCCTGTTTTTCCCCCCATTCTTATCACAATTATTTTCATGTGAACAACCGAGTGCAACAGTATGAATGATTTCAAGGAGACAGTTGTTGGAGTTTAGTGCAGCCGTTCATAACAACTATAAACAATTCGGCATGGTCTGAATTGTCGCCGTACAAGCTGCCTCTTAACGAGCATAACCTGAGCCTAATGCTATATACAAGTGTAAAAATACAGGATCAGAACATCCATTCAACCAATTTAAGATCTTGGCTTAGTGGTAAGTTTGGCCCGAATGTAAGACAACTCTATTTATATATATATAGCAAAATAAACTTTTTGAAGATAAACGCACTTCATCAATCACACATGTCCTGTTGGGAAAGTTTCTGAGACATTATTAATCCAAGAAGAACGGTCCTCCTAATTGAAGCTTTTTCTCTTGTAAAAGTCAAATAATACTGATAAAGCAGAATGTAAATCCCAAGTGTGTGTTTGTGTGTGTGTGCGTGTGTGTGTGTGTGTATCCTGTCAGTCACATACTCGCACACTCGCCTGTCAAAATGATTTTCTCCGGCCATCAGCATTTTTCAGCTCAGTGTTTTTTGAGCTCTTCATCTTAACTTGACAGCGAGTAATTCTTGGCCGCTCGTCAGACGTTACGGTCCACGCTCAGTAAAAACATCATAAAACGCTGCGGACTCCTTCTCACTCGTCATCCTTCATGACAGAAAAAACACACAGCACGAGCCATCAGGAACTCCTATAAATTCATCTGAGCTAACAAAACACTTTTTAGGGCAGAATAAATCTAAAAGACGCGTCTATTTAATACAACACACTCATGTAGAAGCTGATCTGACAGCGTCTCTCTTATCATGTGGACACATAAATGTCTAGTCCTCAAATATAAGACGACTCCCACTTTTCCAAATGTAATTTCCTGAGTAAAATATCGTTTTTATATTCGTGCCAACACGGTAGCTGCTTTGTCTGTCTTCCTGTGGGACAGAGAGAACACAGGAACAAGAAATCGCTAGAACAATACAAAACAATACAAGGCCCTAAGACTTGAAGATCTGACAGATAATCCTGTTTTTCCTGTCATCTCTCACAGGGACAAGACACATGTGGACTGGGTGAAGGCCTACGTCTCCATCTGGACTGAGATGCAGGACTACATCAAGCAGCACCACACCACCGGACTGACCTGGAGCAAGAGTGTAAGTCTTTATAGTGCTGCTACAGTTCAGTTTCCTGTGTTATTGCCTTCCTGTCTGTCTTTAGTGAAAACACTCCAACTTCTTCTTTACATGCAGACATTTGACTCGGACAGATTAATGTTGGGGTTGCAGCACTGTGCACAGTGAAAACACAATCAAATATGTTTTATTTTAATTCATTTAAGAATAACATTGATTTATAAAACAGTTCTAGGATTGTGTCTGAGGGCAGATGTCATAATTTCCAGATGTAAGCAACAACAAACAGACGGCATCTTATGTTGATACTGATTTGGCAAAAAAATGACATGAACATGCATGAGATTAGAAATGTAATTCACAGCTTATCCTCACACAATAATCAGTGGCCTGCTTCACTTATTGTTGGGGACGGCTGTGGCTCAGGAGGTAGAGCAGGTTGTCCACTAATCAGAAGATTGGCGGTTCGATACCCGGGTCCTCCAGTCCACATGTCGAAGTGTCCTTAGGAAAGATACTAAACCCCAAATTGCTCCCAATGGCTGTACCATCAGTGTGTGTGTGAATGTTGTCATGTATTGGAAGACTAGAAAGGCGCTATATAAGTGCAGTCCATTTACCATTTATTGACCCACATCTGTTCTGGTCAGATAGGCTAAGTTATGTTATGCATCTTGTAAGTTAATAATCATATTAGTTGGGATTTACATGAGCCTTTATGAAGAGTCATGTAAAAGGGAAAACTTCAGATTGCGTTACAGGCCCAAATATTTTTGTTGGAGGGCCTGATTTGGCCCACGGGCCGCTATTTGCCTACCACTGAATTAAAGATATGATATGATTAAATGTTAAATTCTACCTCAGGGCCCCATGGCTTCAGCCTCCGCAGCTCCTCCCAGTGCTCCTGCTGGCGGATGCCCTCCCCCACCTCCACCTGGACCTCCTCCTCCCTCCTTGGACATCAGCGGATCCTCCAGCGGAGGCGGCGGCGGCGGCGGCGACGAGCGCAACGCTTTGTTCGCCTCCATCAACAAGGGAGCCGATATCACCAAGGGTAGGTAGCTGAGAAAACCGCGGACCGTCCTCACCGATCAGCAGCGGAGGAGCCGTTTTGTCTGCTCTGGCTTTAGTTTTGATGCACAAGACTTTTATGTAGATGTGTGTATTTATATGAAGTTATTAAAAAGATGTGATTCACCAGAATATGTAGCATGAGAGACGTAGCAGTACGAGGGCTTCTTTTGAAACTGCAAAGCTGGCAAAACTCTGTTTTTATTAGGGCTGCAACTAACGATTATTCGTATCATTGATTAATCTTATGATTATCTTCTCAATTAATCGTTTAGTCTATAAAATGTCAGCATATAGTGTAAAATATCCGTTATAACTTCTTAGAGCCCCAGGTTACGTCTTAAATTAGGGTTTAAACTAACAATGGTTTTCATTATCAATTAATCTGTCAGTTAGTTTCTTGATGAATTGATTGGTTGTTTGGTCTATATAATGTACAAAAATTGTGAAAAATGTCAGTCACTGTTTCCCAAAGATGCAACCTAAAATGTTCTGTGTTTTCTTTAACAACAGTTCACAACTCAAAGATATTAAATTAACTGTAGAAGACTAAAGAAACCAGAAAATATTCACATTTAAGAAGCTGGAACAAGAGAGTTTTTCTTGTTCTTTCGCTCTTTGTTTTTTTTCTTTGTCTACAAAGGCCATAAAAGTCCAAAACCAATAACTAGAGGGAAAAATTTGAATTATTAGAATAATCATTATCCAAAAACTCTTACAAACACACCATGTTCTTCTTAACAATGAACATGAGCGCTGTCAATCCCACATACACCATCTGTTGCTGCAAACACTTATTAGCACATCAAATGTTTATTAGTCTGTGGTTGAAAATGGTCCCCAACAAACTCACTGTTTACTCCTGTTTGACTAATATTTGATAAAAACTAAAGTGTGTAGCTGTTCACGGAAATTACTTAGACTTTAAAAAAACTGGAAGTATTTGTAATTTGTTTTAAAGACTGACATCTTCACTGATAAGATATGGACTTTATTGATGTGCAGACTAATAAATTGATGTTTTTGGTCTTTTCATGGAATTTACTGATAATAAGAAAAATCTACAATAACAGCAGCCTTATCTGTTAAATATGCATCATTTATAATCTGTCAAGGGGACAAAATCATGACTTCCAGTTAATTAAGAAGAAGTTTTAACATTTGTTATAATAAAACTAACTGATAAACACATTAATTGAAACACTTGAGAAAACAACAGATACTAGATGAGAAACATATGCAACATAATGTCAGTGAAGCTTTTATGGCTCATGTTTCGTGCAGTTGGTAACAAGCCATTTTTAAAAATCAGTGGTCTTGTTTTGGAATAAAAATGTTTCTCCTCTCGTTCAGTGTTTTGTATTCAGACAAACGGATGTGAGATGATGTCACATTACTGGAAATCATCAGTTATCTCTAATGTTTGATTTCTGAGCCTGAAACATGTTACACTGCAGGACTCTAAAGAACTTAAACATGTTTTCCTCGACAGGCCTGAAGCACGTGAACGATGACCAAAAGACCCACAAGAACCCCGGCCTCAGGAGTCAGGGTGCCCCAGTGCGCGCCGGACCGAAACCCTTCTCCTCCTCCCCTCGACCCGCTGCGTCTGCCGCCCCGACCCGCACGCTGCCCCCTGTTTTGGAACTGGAGGGAAAGAAGTGGAAAGTGGTACGTTACTGGTTCACTACTGTCACGTAACCTTAGAAGAGTTTATCTTGTAGTTGTTTTATCCCTCTGAAAGGAAAAACATTGATTTTAAAAAAGGAGGAAGAGTTTTGTTTTTGTTGCTTTTGGTTGGAATGACTCTGTTTGGGTTTGTTTATGCAGCAGACAAGCATGAGTCAGTGACCCAAAAATCACTAATCAAAAACTGTTTTTTTTTATAGCTGACCTTTATTTCTTATTTATAGTAACTCCAGTGTTTCATCCTACTTTTAAACTGATGTTCTCTCATCAACTCGTGGCCTTTGTCTTGTTTAATTTGTTGTCCACTCTCTTCTCTCCTTCTTGCCGTCCTGTAGGAGAACCAAGAGGGAGCGGAGGGCCTGGTGATCAGCGACACCGAGCTGAAGCAAGTCGTTTACGCTTACAAGTGTAACAAGAGCACGCTGCAGGTCAAGGGCAAAATCAACTCCATCACTATAGGTACGAAGAAAACTAAACTGTTGGATGTTAAGAGCTGGTTAAACTCATCCTAGATGATCCTCTTGCCCGGTTACGTGACATACATGCTTCTTGTATTTGTTTCTCTTCGTCAGACAACTGTAAGAAAATGGGCCTGGTGTTCGACGACGTCGTGGGCATCGTAGAAGTGATCAACTGCAAAGATGTCAAGGTCCAGGTGTGTACGACGTGCACTCGAACAACAACATAAATAGACCCGACGAGTCATCGGTCTCACACTCGCTCAGCAGACTGCAGAGTGAAGTGATTTTTGTTGCATGGTGTCACTCTGTTGATCCTGCTTCGCTGTCATTCTTCAGTTGTTTTTGTTTTTTCTGCTGATGAGCACAGCTGCAATCTGATTTCTTGAATGTCATGTAAACAAGAAACCTGGCCACCATAATAGATTTCTCTTGGACGACACTCGTTTCTCTGCAGTGAAAGTCGAAAAGTAGCATCTTCTGTCACTAATAAGGTCGGGGGGGGGGGTGGGAGGGCAGAAATTTGGTTACTGATCTGCTGCTAGATCTTACTACAGTGCATGTAAATATGTTCACCAGATCACCAGTGTAACCTGTTTTCTCTCAGTAACTTGGTCCCTTAAGCGCTCGTGAACGCGCTAATCGACAACTCTCACCTGCTCAGTCTGTCATAGTTCTTTATCTCAAGGGAATCTTGACAGTAGAAAGAGAAACATGCGTCCCATCAAATCTTTTCGCTGCCATTACATGTATTTATGTGATGAACTTATGGTTTGTTGAATTCTGTGTAAAATTTAATCGTCTTGCCTTTTTCATACGTTAGGTCATGGGTAAGGTCCCTACTATCTCCATCAACAAGACCGACGGTTGCCATGTCTACCTGAGCAAAGACTCTCTGAAATGTGAGATCGTCAGCGCCAAGAGCTCCGAGATGAACATCCTGGTGCCCAACAAAGACGGAGAATTTGTGAGTGTAACTGTTAACTCAAAATCAAAAGAATGATCTTTAAGTAGCACAAGTTTATGGAAAAATACATTTGGGGACGTACAATGACTCCTCTGTCCTCTGATTCCCCCTCTCACAGACGGAGCTCCCTGTTCCCGAGCAGTTCAAAACCATCTGGGACGGCCAGAAGCTCGTTACCACAGCAACAGAGATCGCCGGGTAGAGGGGGCAGCGTGTGAAACGGCCCGCCCCTCCTCGACAACATCCCCCAACCCCCCCCCACCCTCCCACCCCTCTCTTTTTTGCAAATGCCTACCTGACTGGTCAACCACCCCCCACCAGCTAACTCTCACACTGTAGACTGAGAATCGGACGTCATGCGTTTATCTACCCTCCCTTCATCCACGTCAGCCAATCACGGCTTAAGCTGTTCCTTCCATAAGCCAATAAGAGGACTGCTCGCTTTTAGCTGGAGCAAATCCTCCAGCCAATCAGCAGGGAGCAGCTTGTCATTCAAAATTGTTTTTTTTTGTTTTTTTTCCCCCCCTGTGGCTAGTGAGCACTTTTCAGAAACAGTTTTGCCAACAGTATCTGTATCATATCTTTTTATCTTATCTGGATAATGCTACGCTAAATTTAAACATGTAGAAAAAGCCAACATGTGAACAGGGGATTATCATCAGTTATATGGATGTTGTCTCCTCCTGCAACAAAAAGCACTGCAGCTGATCAGGCTCTTCTATCAGGACGCTTCAGGTATTTGGTTTTTTTTTTCACCTCCTCCTCCTCCTCCTCCTCCTTACTGGTCAGGAGGGAGCTGGTGTTTTTTAAGTTGCGGGCCTGATACGTTTCTGCTCCATTAAACGCACTTGTAAAAAAAAAAAAAGAAGCCCCTTTTGCAGAGGATAACGACATCCATATCACCTCCACTGATGTTGACTATAACAATATTAACATTCGTTGTGGATAATAATATATAAAAAGCATCTTAAGAGCACATAGATAGAAGTAAGTGTTTGTGTAACACCGCTGTCTATTTCACATCATGAAACTCTTCATCTAGATGATGTTGGAACAAAAGACACTTTAAAAAAAGAAAAATAATAATAAGGGGGGGAGGGACAAAATCATTCCACGTGCTTTCCCTTAAACCTACACATAGGACATTCCCGAGTATTAAAAATACATTCCACGTAAGGAGGCATGTAAGATAAAGTTGCGGTAAAGAGCAAAGAGATTTCAATCGATGGCGACTGGCTCCTGCTGTCGAGAAAGGAAAAAAAGAGACCAGAGGATGTTATCGAGTGATTGTTGCTGAACGCTTCACCTCAGTCTCTAGATTGGAAGTATAAGTTATAATCACCTGTATAGATCCGGATCATTACTGAATAGTCTTAAATATTAGCCCCCACCACCATCATCACCATCATCATCGTCTCTCCGCTCGTTTCTCTTTCGGTTAATCTGCAGCTCTCGTAGCTGTTGAAGCTCTTTGCTGAATTTTCTTTTATATTGTCTCTTTTCTTTTACCTCTTCTCTATTTTTTTTTTTTTTTGGGTCCAAAATCAGAATTCTGCTCATTAGTACTGGAGACATCATTAAAAATGTTGCAATAAAATGTATTTTGTTTGGGTGTTTTCTTTCTTTTTATTGGATTGAATGTACAAGTATGGGAGTTGTAGACAGATTTAGTATTTAACAGGTAAACATAAGAATTTATTTAAAAATTAAAAACATTTAAGAAAACCATTTGACCTCACCAGAACAGCTCACACTGGAAATAACAGTGACAGTCTTGTGTTAGTGGTAGTAAAGCAGTAGACCGTTACAGATTTAGCTGCTAAAAATTAACATCTTGGCAACAACATGCAACAAATGATCAGTGCAATAAGAAGGAATGATGTGCTTTCTGCATCCCTGCTCTGTTTTCTTTATTAAAGTCTCATTCATCGTCACCCATCAGCACTTCTAGCGTAAATAAGGCAGCAGGTTTGCGTCGAACCACTCTCTGGTGAACTGGAGGTGATCTCCGGGGGTTGAAAGGAAAGCCAGCTTTCCAGCCTTTTCCATCGCCGCCAGGCCCAAACGATCCTGCATTTAAACGCACACTTCAGTCATTACAATCTCTGACACATAACTATATAAAAGGCCGGTGTTTAAATATTGATTTAGACCTTTTTATCAGCTGTTAGGATTGAGATTAAAACCAACTTCACAACTGAAAAAAGGCACAAACTAAAAATAAGCTGCAGGCTAATTAAAACAGTTTGCATTCCGGGAATTTGCAGCAAGAAACTTTTTTTTCCCCCTAATTTATCTAAATCATTTATGACTTAGTGTTTTTGATATCACACCTATGACTCATAGAGCTGTAGCTGCAAAGTACTAAAATAACAGGATTATCTTTTCTCTAAAAAAAAAGTAGATAATCAACATGTTTGTTTCCTCAAAACAAAATCAGGAAAAAGGTGGTACTCCAGATCTAAGAAAAAAAAAGTAAATGACTCATTTTAGGGAATTTTTAGCAACTGAACTGACAAAACTGCTGACATGTTTCAGTGTGAAGCCTTGTCAGCTCATAGTTTTATACTCATTGTATGTTAGGAGAAAAAACCCCCAGTATTGTGTTTCAGATTGCCAAGAAAACTGAGGGAAAAAACACACACAGAGAACAAACTGTACTCTGTAGACTTTAACACATTATCATCATCGGACAATCCTGACATTAGAGTAACAATGAGACTTTATGAAAAAAAAAAGGATGCAAATGATTATGTGGGTGTTTAATAACCTCAGTCTGAAAATAATTACAATATTCTCTCTATGAGCTGTATTTTCCTCATAAGACAACAAAGATCATGAAGACTGTTACCTCTTTGTAGAGAACGCTCTCCTGCAGAGTTTCAGTCTCTTTGGCCTGGCCGGTTTTCAGGAATCCGAACCACTACGAGAAGAACAGAAGAATCAAAGAATTACTTTAATAAACACAGCGATTTTTATATTAGTACGGTCACCGTCAAAGCGTGCATGTGTTGTATGTTACCTCTGTATCAACAGGATCCACTACGGTGTCCTGCAGGAACTTGACCATGACGAACTTTTCCAGCAACTGAAGATTCTTCTTGTAAGTCTCATTTACAGCCTTTGAAACAGAAGAGAGTGGATTCAGACAATCCAATAAAATAACTTTACATGTCTTATCAACATAAATATATACCTAGAACCTAGAGGAAGTATACATGAGATGACTTCTCTTCTGGTTTTGACCAATGCTATTAGTAACTTATTCCCTTTATACATCAAAGGCCTTATTGTTTCCCATAATAGTACGCAGCTTGCACACAAGCGTGACCTCTCTCCTCGTGTCTGAGAGAACAATACTGAATTTTGCATTAATGCAAACTTTGCTTTTGTTTTCTGCAAGAAATTCAAATTTCATCCTGAACCCTGAAACAAGTAACAAAAAGGACCTTTATATATTTACATGAACTTTGTTTATGCAACTTTTCAAAATGTTGCTTTGCAGGAAAAAGAAAAGGGACAAAGGTAGATAGAAAAAAGCAAAGATAAATAAGTTGTGACCTACAAAGTAAAAGTTTTAAGATGCTTTTTTTAACAGATGTGCAGATTTGTTCTCTCTGAGACTTTGCAGGATGCTGTTCCAGAGTTGAGGAGCAGCAACAGCTAAATCCAGATCTTAAAACAACCAGGAGTTCCTGCTCTGAAGATATGAGGCTTCCCAAAGTAAAATGTTAAAAATCAACCCTAAAAGTGTCAGGAAGCCAGTGGAATGAATCTAAAACTGGTATAATTTATGATCTACGTTTTATTTTAGTTAAAAGAGCCTGATCTGCTTTTGTAAAGTCCTGCAGCCGCATACTGACCCTCTCCTGATTGATGTCAGCCAGGAAGAGACTGTGCTTCTTGTACAGGTCATCATTCAAGGGGTCGTGCCAGTACTGGGCCTGCACCAGGCTGATAACCACACGAACACAACATCCAGTCAGAACAACAGTCTACACACAGCGGTGATGATAGTCACACAATATCACAGCTGCCGAACACATCGACACCTCAGAGAGGCAGAGAGGAAGGAGAGACTACTCACTGTTTCTGAACCAGGTCGGAATAAGCTCCGCTGTTCAGAGCTTTGCGAATCATGTCGCAGATGTGGGAGCTTTCTCCGGGACACCTGGGCAGCCCGTACACACCTGAGGATCAACAAAGACGTGGTGAAGACTTCTGCCTGATGCTGCTGCCAGTGATTATTCATCATGAGGGACACTTGTTGAATCTTGTCAAGACAGTTTGTGATAATAATGATTTATATTCACACTTTGTTCCACAGCTTCAAAAAAAAGGTGCTGGAGTTATAAATAAATAAATCTAATGTAATCCAGTACAACAGTTCTGCCATTTCACAAAGCTTTAGCATCATATTTAAAAGTGTTCCTGTTATTTTGGCCACCATATGTAAGTTAATACATTATCTTTATGCCAGCTTCACTCAGGGAAGTGAGCTGAACTGGTGTCACGGTTTTTTCACAATGATGTCACCTTGGTGCTGGCCACCGATGGAGATGAGGGTTTTCATTGGTGGAGAGGGACAACGCTGGGCCACGGCCCTCCTGTGAAGAGAGGAACCAGGAAGAATCAAAACACGCTTCCTCATTCTTGTCAGGAAACAAAATACTTTGAACAGAAAACATGCCGCAGCCTGAGAGTGAAGTCCAAAGAGTCTCAAAGCTTTGTACTATTCTTCAAGTAATCTGTATTTTTAAAGCTTTTCTTCACTCTGCAGCAGAATCAGGACAAAACAAAAGGAGGACAAACTGCACAAACACAGTATCTGTCTGCTTTCTGTTAAATTCACATAACAAAACCCTTGTGTGTCCAGAACAGGAGTCACATACAGAAATTGCGCCCCCTGGGAGAAGCCCATCGCATTGTAGCCCCCCTTCAGCTTTGGGTCCTGAGCCAGCTGGCTGCACACCATGGACACCTGCTCGTTCACATCCATGAAAAACCCATTTTCTGTGTCCTGCAGAAAGAGAGACATGAAAAGTTTCTAAGCGTGACAGACAGATTAAAAAGAAGAGAACGAGCACAGTCCGAGAAAAGAAGAGCCGATGCGACAGATCAAAGCAAAAGCAACTGAGTCTTACTGCTTCGGTATGAATATCAACACTGAAAAATGATGTAGTGAAGCTGTAAAGGAGCCATTTTTCTGATGTAAGCACTGCAAATATCACAGAATAGGAATCCTTACATTTGGAGGTTTCAATCAAAGCTGCTGTATGGATGTTTGGTTTAAAGGATTAATATTTTATTGATCTGCCTGTATAGAAATTAAACATAGGCGCAAAAATGTTTTATCTAGGTTGAGAAACATTATAAAACAACATAAAATGTCACTTTATTTTTAGTTTTACTATATAAAAATACTAGAAAAAGTCAGAGGAAGTGGGTACATATCTTATTTTCCACAACATCTTTATCATTTTGGATTTAAGACATAATTAGAGATAAAGTTTTCTTCGAGAGACTTTTGACACTAGTGGGAAATGTGTCCACTTTAAAATAAGAGCTTTACAACGAGCCGATACCTCTATGACATTCTTCCCGATCATCAGTGAGAGCACATAAATGCCAGAAATATCCCCCTCGATCATCTTCTTTATCGCCCCCATGCTGAGTGGGTTGCAGCAGCTGTCACCTGGTGGACACATACAGAGTTGTATATTTTATATATATACACAGTAAATATAGTCTATGTTGGTTTAAATTACACCCACTACAGCACTCTGATCAGTTATTGCATCCAGTTATTGGAGTCATAAAACCCATGACTCCAATAAAATGGAAGTTGTGACATATTTGAATGAACCCTCTGAGAATAGATCAAACATATTTTATTCTGGTTATAATTCTTTCATCTTTCTTTTTATAGTATGAAGATCAAACAAGATCCATTTTGGGGATATTCTGATTCACTCTCACATATATTCATGTCAAAAACAAGGAGCTGGCTGGTTCACAGACATCTTCTACTTTTAAAGCACTGAGACATTTAGTGAGGCCTTCATGGCTTCGGTACCTTTAGAGAAGTAACTCTAGAGCTGTAACAATAAGTTGAACAATTTTAATTATTGAATCATCATTTTAGTAATTTTTTAAGCAAAATATTCACTGGTTGCTGTTCCTCAAATTTGAGGATTTGAAACTTGTCATACATGATATTAAACCAAGACATTTGAAGACGTCACCTTGGGCTTTAAGAGGTTATAAGGGGCATTTTTCACTATTTTCTGACATTTTATCAACAATTATCAAATTGATAATTAAAATAATTATAACTTGCAGCCTGATGTAACTCAGACATCATTATAGTTGAAAGAGAAGAGAAAGTGTTTGTTATTTTCACTTCTTCTAAACTGGATTTTCCAAGCCAGTGAGTAACATCAGTAACCCTTCAGTTAGAAACATGGTTCCCCAACTTTGAGGCTGCAGACCACACTCAGGTTGCATTAAAAGGTGGTGTGAGGTTTGTATCTCATTAATCTTATCATCTGTGTAAATGTTCTAGTTGCCAGGTGTTTGGTTTTTTTTGCTTCATTTTCATCAAAATGTAGGCAATAACATGGATTTATAGCCAATGTATTAACATGAGATTTATTATGCTCTCCTGCATTATAACTTGCTCTTTGCTCTTTGTTTCCTATCTCCTTACAGATTGTGACACAGAGAAGACAAATAAAAGTACAGTGTGTAGTACAGCAAATGTCATCATACTTATCAGTCATTACAAACTGTTTGTGGGCAGCCAAATGCACTCAAAATCTCTAGTTAGTAGATATCTCAAACTTCCCAAAGACGCTAAATGTGTATAAAATGATGCAGCTTGTATATTTCCATTTGATGAAATTTTACAGCCATAAAAACACAGAATCTTAGGTTTGGATATTTTTGAATATTTGGGTGTAAACATCATATAGTTTCCATGAAGAGCTGGAACAAGCTGACAAAGAATATATTTGTAAACCCGTCAGACAGAGAGGAACATGTTGATGTTTTCAACCCTTGAAGCTACTTGAGGGGAAAGAAAAGGGTGAAACTGTATGTTAAGGGGTTAAATAATTATTTATCAATTCATATCATTCATTTAAAACCTGTTTTGTGTTAATGATTGTATCCTTACACCATATGAATAAACGGCTAAAGCACTCACCCATCCCATGCCACAGCACCAGTGGTACGGTCCCATTGTTTGGGTCACGAGCTGGACTTGCAGCGACCAGCAGCACTGGACCAGCCAGGAGGAAATACAGGAGGGCCGCTGTCATCCTGGACGCTGACACAAGTAACACAAGGGCACGCAAACAAACTTAACTCTCAAAACAGAAGTTACAAAGTGCTTTAAGGGAAGAGGAAACGGGAAAGCCGGAGATAGAGGAGACAGGGAAGACAATGTAAAAAAAAAAAGCAATGATAAATAAGTCTGTAACCCACAAAGTAAAGTTAAGAAATAGAGAAAAAGGCAAAGAAAACAAATGAGTTTTTAGATGCCGTTTTAAAAAGATATGCACTGATTTGGTCTCTCTGAGAATTTGCAGGAGACGAGGAGCAACAACAGCAAAAGCCAAGTGAACTTTAGTTTTTTAGTCTCCCTTTTCTGAAGCTCCTCGGCACAACTCCTTTAAATACAGAGGTCATCTGATGCATTAAGTGTCAAAAGTTTAATTTTAAAAACAATCCTGAGTGTTAGGAATCTAAAACTTGTTTTTGGTGAAAAGTTATAGACCAGTTGGAGAAGATTCTCAGAGACAGGTAAACAAAGGATCACAGCAGTTGAGGTGTTACTAGGGCTGGGCGACATGGACAAAATCAAATATCACTATATTTTTTGACCAAATACCTCAATATCAATATTGCATCAATACTGTATTGATGATTATTGGTGCTTTCACAAAATATTTACACAATGAGACGTTGATAAATAATCATCAGTAATGTGGACATAATGACTATGCAATGACACTTATGCAATTTCATGATATTACAATATCCAAAATGTAAGAAGATATAGTCTCATATCACGATATCAATATAATATCAATATATTGCCCAATCAGGTGCCCAGGTGTGACATAATCAAAGCATGCAATACTTTTTTCAAACCTTTAGGCTGACATAGGAATCTAATTTTTGTTCTTTAGTTGGTTAAGGGAGGAATAAAGCAGTGATTTCACATGGAGCTCAAATTTTAAGTTGTGCACAAAAGTCACATCCAAGATTTTTTTTTTTACTGGATTTAACATTTTGGATCAATACAAATATTCTCTGAACAAATATGGAAATACTCAAGTAAAGTGCAGGTACCTTAAAAGGTACTTAGGTACTTTCCACCCCTGGTCACACTCACGTGGAGTCGGGGTCACATTTCAATCATGTGGGAACAGAAACTAAGGTGTGCATTTCCTGATATCTACATAGCTTTCACTTCTTGATAACTGCACCCAGACTACAACGCCAATAAAAAACACAGACATAACAGCGTATTGGCCCAGATATTATGGTGATAACAGATATTTCCTGTAACTCAAGGAATGATAGGGAAGTTAGCTCGAACAAGCTAAGTAGAACAGGCTTTACATCAAAGAAATCAATGACTCAACAGCTTTTTGATAAATGCAGCACCAGATATAAGCAATAAAGAGGTTCAAAATCACTAAAAATATTAAATAAAGTCTATGGTTTAAATGGAATAAGCCTAAACACTGTTATCTAATTTAAAAGACATTACTCACCGTCCGTGTTGTCTTCCTGTGTCCGTTTGTTGGACTGCTTGTCACATGACGATGTTTAGAAGGAGCAGCCAATCAGATTGAAGGGGCGGGACCAACAGCAAAAGGGGGCGGGAATGTCTAACCTGTGACTAGCCCTCTTACAGTCTATGGACTAACGTTAGCCAATTATGCCTCTTTCTTTTGGCTGAATTAATTAATTCTGTGCCAACATTATGGCAATTTAACCTGTAATTAACTTGTCTTTTAAATAACGCGTGGATACGTTAAAGTCTAATCTGGCATTTCAACGTTTGAACATCGCGCTTCAGCTGCTAGCTAGTTAGTTAGCTTGCCATGCTAGCTTGTTGTGAAAATTTAGCAACAACAACATTCCTGCTCGGATTATTTGTCCAGCTAAGAGAGCGACGAACTGGCAGAAAAGTAGCTACAGGATGTCTATTCAGTTTGAGGAACCTGCGTTAGCGGGGAGTTACGGTGTTGTGGGCTCGTTCCCTAAAAGTTTTGGTTACGGGGTGGAGGAGGCAGACATGGAAGAGAGCTCAGCATCAGCCGACAAACCGAGGATACTGCTGATGGGACTGAGGAGGAGCGGAAAGTCCTCCATCCAGAAGGTAAAGTACCACCTACCCTCAAACACACACAGCAGCAGCAAGTGACTAAGTACATTTACTCAAGTACAATGTTGAGGTCCTATTTCTATTTTACGCTGCTTTATATTTCCACTCCACTACATTTCAGAGGTAAATATTGCACTTTCTACTCCTACATGTATTTGACAGCTTTAGTTACTTTTCAGATGAAGATTTGACACAATGGATAATATATCAGCCTTTTTAAATAAAACACATTGTTAAAGATGAAACCAGCGGTTTCCAACCTTTTTGGCTTTTGACGTCTTACAAAAAGCAGTGTGTCGGGGTCATATTTCAGATGTCTATGAGTTGTTAACAGCTCCACCAATACATATATATATTAATATTTGACCAAAAATCAAAGATTAGAGAAAAAGTCCAAAAACTGAAAACAGATTTGTGTATCAGAACTTTGTTTTTTCTTCTTTACTCTCCCATTAATCATCTCATGACCTCTCAGACTTATCTGGTGACCCTTTGGACCCCTAGGTTGGGAACAACTGGACTAAACTAGCTAACTATATATGAAGTAGTTGAAACTAACTCCTCCAGCATCTACAACAGTTACATGCTGCTCTAACACTGATTGTTCAGTATTAATAATCTAATGATGTCATATATAATAATATATCGGTCAGAGGGACCAAACCACTACCTTTACTGCAATACTATAAGTACATTTTGTTGCTAATAGTATTTTTACATTGCTGTATTGGTACTTTTACTTAAGTAAAGGATCTGAGTACTTGTCCCACCACTGAACAGGACTGGACAATATTGGATGTGGAGATGCCAGTTTATTAGATACACCTGAGTGAAAATTATGCAGTTTACAGTGGTGGAAGAAGTATTCAGATCCTTTACTTAAGTGAAAATATCAATACAGCAATGTAGAAATACTCCATTACAAGTAAAAGTTCTGCATGAAAAATACTACTGAAGTAAAAGTACATAAGTATTATAAGCAAAATATATTCTATAATGTATCTAACTATAGTCTGAATAGCTTGTCCTTAGACTCTGAATTTACATAACAAAAAGCACCACAAAAAAGGAACCGTGTGGTGAAAACAATGGAGAAATCACCAGCAGAGTAGCAGGGGAGGAATCTGTCTTCCAGACTCGACAGATGTGAAATGTCATATTTACATGAGTAGTAGTGGTAGTAAAATTGCAATATGGAGTAACAAAAAAGACAATATCAAGTAAATAAAGTATATGAAGTAAATACTAAGCGTAATAAGCTAAAGAGTTTCATGCAGAATGTGTGTGTGTGGACTGACTTGACCAAAACAATAATCCTCGCCCACCTCTGCTCAGGTCGTATTCCACAAAATGTCACCTAACGAGACTCTCTTCCTCGAGAGCACCAATAAAATCTACAAGGACGACATCTCCAGCAGCTCCTTCGTCAACTTCCAGATCTGGGACTTTCCTGGCCAGGTGGACTTCTTCGATCCCACATTCGACAGCGAGATGATCTTCAAGGGAACCGGCGCCTTGATCTTCGTCATTGATGCTCAGGTATTTATCCATTCGTCAGTTTGAGCTGAAGCTTACATAGTAGCTTTGAAAGGCTTCCTGTGTGAGATGAATAAGTCTGTCTCTCCTGTTTTTAGGACGATTATGTGGAAGCTCTTGTACGGTTACATTTGACTGTATCGAGAGCCTACAAAGTGAATCCAGACATCAACTTTGAAGTGTTCATTCATAAAGTAGACGGCCTGTCCGACGATCACAAAATAGAAACACAAAGAGACATTCATCAGAGGGCCAACGATGACCTGGCAGATGCCAGCCTGGAGAAAGTTCACCTCAGGTGAGTCTCGTACTGAATGTTCACACAAGTTTGATACTTTTACAAGTTATAACAGGATTAGGAAACAGTAGCTGCAGATCGCTCCCAACATTTAAGGTCTTTCTTGTAGTTATTTGATGGATTGAAAAGATTAAATCACTGCCCAAATTTAATTCTGGTGTCTTGTGTCTGCAATAAAAAAATCATATCTGACCAGAGACGGAGAGTGAAAGCTCTGTCTGGACCTTTGTTTCTTTTAGCATTAATGCATCACAGTTATTAATGAATAAGAGTGAAAAGGTCCCACATTTTGTCTCACTTACTGCTGGTTTTATTACATATTTATTTGATACAATGTGGAGGAGAAGTACAAATTCAACAAAGTTCAAATAAACACAAGTCAAGTCACTTTATTTATAGAGCACATTTAAAAACAACACATGTTCACCAATGTGCTTTACAGAGACAATCAAATAAAAACACAGACATAACATTGAGGCGAAAAATAACAAGATAAAGAAATAAAAATTTGGACACAACAGCATTTCACAGAGAATAAATAAATACATGAAAACAGAGTGTGACTGATTGTGTCTTCAGTAAACGAGACAATGTGCAGGATTTTCTCACTTTTATTCAAGTTGTGCTGCTCTGTGACGCAGCTGTCACACATTCAGGTGTGCAGAGATATTGTCCATGATTGTGTATTGGACATTAAACAGATGAGTTTACATTTGGCTGCAATTTGAAGCAATCATAATGTTGAGTTTAAGTTGAAATGGTATTTAATGACTCATACATATAGCAGACGGCTCAAGGCAGGAGTTGTTTTCTTTACTTTTTTGTTACAAGCCTGTTTCAATGTTTAATGTCACAAATTTCACAAATTTAACAAACCGCTCAAACAGTTCATCACTGCAGAAAAGCTGGATTTATATCAGGGGTTTTTTTCCTCACGGCAGACAGACATGACATCACTTGTTTTTTAGCATTAGAGCAGACACTTAAGGCTTTTGCTCTAACTTGTTTGGTATGTTTTCGCAACATCTTATCTCTCCTACTTTCCCTCCTCAGCTTCTACTTGACCAGTATCTACGACCACTCCATATTCGAGGCCTTCAGTAAAGTCGTCCAGAAGCTCATCCCTCAGTTGCCGACTCTGGAGAACCTTTTGAACATTTTCATATCTGTACGTTGTTTCATATTTTTTGTTTTAGTCACATGATCTTTTGTGAAAAGGCTTAAAGTGTATCCGTTCTTGATCACACCCTGAATGTTTTTTCAGCATTCTGGGATTGAGAAAGCCTTCCTGTTTGATGTTGTCAGCAAGATTTACATCGCCACAGACAGCTCTCCTGTGGACATGCAGTCCTACGAACTCTGCTGTGATATGATAGATGTCGTCATTGACGTCTCCTGCATTTACGGGTGAGAATGATCTTTTATTTGTTTTAACCGTTGGCACCGATTGTACCCTTTTCTTTTTATACAGCGTTTAAAAGGTTACTTCTTTGTCTTCTTCTTCTCCGCAGGCTAATGGAGGATGGCAGCGGCTGTGCATATGACAAGGAGTCTTTGGCTATCATCAAGCTCAACAACACTACGGTGCTTTATTTGAAAGAGGTCACAAAGTTCCTCGCTCTCGTCTGCATCCTCCGAGAGGAGAGCTTTGAGAGGAAAGGTGTGCGGTTTAGATTTTATAAACACTTAAATTTGTATTATTAGACAGTGGTTTGATTATACAGGATGTGTGAAGCTGCCAACCCACAAGTCTGTCTGTTCAAAGGGAGGTTTAATCCCAAGGATGAATTTTAAGAACACATATTTTTCTCTCCGTTTAGGCGTTTTCTCCACACCAGGACTTTTTTTTCCCACAACCAAAAAAACATAACATTTGAAAACGGTCTCCAAGTGGATGAATCTGAAAACGTGGTCCGATATCAGACAGGAACTTAGCTTTTGGAAAAGGGTGACATAAGCCTGATCTGGGGTCTTTTTGGCAATATTGAGAAGACCACTTATCTTTTTTTTTTTTTTGCATCTAACTTTCTCTGAGGCCAAATATAGCAGATCACACAGCTCAGGTGTCGTTATTGACCTGTATTTATGTTTATTTTGCGATCACAACTTACTGCTCACTGTGATTAACTGGCAGCATTTAACACCTGCAATTCAATGACCATTTTAAAGCAGCTAGAAGCAGTTTTTAACTGGTTATGAAACAGTCTCAGTTTAATACTGATGCCTCTTTATAACCTACATAAACAAACAAGATCATCAGCAAGAAGATCAGCTATTTCTGTGTTGTTATTCTAAACGTCTGCCACCGGGTCAGATTCCCTGTGAAATCAGATGAAACGATTTACGGAACGCAGACCAGAAGAGCCGATATTTACATTACATGTAGCTTTGTGGCACAAGGGCGTACAAACACGTCACTAGAACGAGAGTTCAAAGTGACGTCTTCTTATGTCGTGATTCGTCCGACCAACAGATACCAAAACCCAAAGATATAAAACAAAGAAAAACATTAACATTTGAGACACTAAAACAATCATTTTTTGGCATTTATCCTTAAAAAAAACAATAAAGACAATTATTTGGTAATCAAAATAGTTGCTGATTAATTTTCTGTTGATCAATTTATTGATTAATCGACTAATTGTTGCAGCTGTGGTGAATAAATCAGTGTGGCCGCTTGTCTTTTCCACACATAAACAATGTTTTTACATCGTTTCTATACAGCTTGGTGTGTATCCTCTGCTATTGAGTGATTTCAAAGTTTTAGACTTGCTATTTTAGTTAAATGCTCTACTTACAATGTGTTCTGTTTGCAGGTTTGATAGAGTACAACTTCCACTGTTTCCGTAAAGCCATCCATGAAGTGTTTGAAGTCGGCACCTCGACACCGGGCGCCGTCCAGAACCCAGCGAGCTCATCCAGCAGCAGCCTGACGGGCTTAAAATACGCCGCACTGAACGGAAGCGCCGTTTAAAAAGAGGCGAAAAGACGACGCAAGTTTACTGTAATTCTTTTTTTTTTTGGTTTACCTGAAGTGCAGTGAGGGTGGAGAAATAATATGAAAGCACTTGAAAAAAAACACACGTTGCCTTTTTGTTTTGTGCAACTCAATGTGAATCAGTTTTGAGAAGCGCAGCTGCAGCCGATGAACTGAGCTCAGATAACAGACCTGAACTTGAACTGAGAGGTAAAAAAAAAAAAGAAAAGAAGAAGAAAAGATCGTCTTTATGAGCCTTTTGGTCTTAATCTGATCTACCTGCTTCTCTTTTTCTGGCTCATGTCAAGGAGAAGAAATAAATTAGTCAAGCTTGCGTGGATTTATACTCTTTACTTGTGACATATGCCAAAAAATAATATACGTACCATGATTTTTTTTTTGTTCCCACTTTCTGCACAATTATCAATATGTCAGCTGTGTTTACCTTCTTGGCCAGTTAATTCTGTGTACTCTGCAACATAAAAATATTTGTGAAAGAGTCATGTGGTACAAGTTTTAAGTGCTTTCTGTCAGACTTTAGCACAATGTAAACGCTCCATTGACCCAACTAGAAAACTGGGCTTGAAGCATGTTTCCACGTGTTTTATTGCACATTTCTACGACAGCACAAACTTCTTTCATGTTCCTGCTCATTTTATTTTGAAATATTGAGTGCCGTAAGTGGGTTTAATCCCTTGATATGAGGAAAAAAAAGAAAAAAAAAGAAAAGTCCTGTGGAGCGCAGTGTTTGTTCTTCGGTATGTTTTCTGTTGATAATGACTCATGCGACCAGCGCTCTGCTCAGGATCTCCACAGACCAGAACTGTGCCAGCTCCACCATTAGAGCCTCGGGTTGATTAACAGAGGAGGCGACAGCGTTTTTTTTCAGTCTTAATGGAGTTTGGAATAACTGATGATGCTTTCTCACTCGGCCGACGTGCCACGCCTGCTGACAGCTGACTTTTTGTAGCTTGATGAACATTTCGGCCAAATTTACAACAAACACAGATTCTGTTTGTAGCAGTTTTGCTTTTCTGGATGACTTGAGTTGGAACCTGATTAATATTTCAGAGGCCATGAGGATTTGTTTTTATTATTGTACATAATACTTTAATAAAATAAGTTTCTATTTTGCTGAGTCGAGCTTAATTGTGTGGAATAGAAGCTCATTTCTGCCACTTTTTAATCATGATTATGAGAAACTGTCTCATGACGAAATTCATACAAACATGACTTGGTATCATAATTTTGACAATGTTACTTAATCATAGAAATACAAAGTTAGAAATCCACCATCTACTTTTTCAACTGTTTTCCTAGAAATTATGATACATTATCATAATTATAGTTTTCAGAAACTCATGATTATAATTCTGATGAAGTTAAGTATAATTATGACTTTATAAGACATTTAGAAATCCATGTTTTTTCATCATAATTATGATGTTAATTATGAGAAACTCACTTTTGTGGAACCTTCTCATAATTAACTACTATAATATAACTATAATTATCAGATACTCATATTATGAGGCAGTAGTGAATGGAAGTTAAAAATCCACTTTTCATTATGAAGTGTTTTACACTTTTTGTTGTGTTTTTAACAATTGAAACTTTGACACTACATGAGAGGTCACGGTGTTATAAATTATAAGAAACACTCATAATTCTAATTATGAGAAACTTGTAATGTAATTATGAAATTTACATATGAAATGAAAATATGAGAAATTATGTGACTCAGTAATAAAAAAGGAATTAAAATTTTTTTTTCATGATATAATTATGTGGAAATTTCCCTTTAATTATGAGATGCAAAATTAAAGAAAATTGATTTGTAATCATGAGTTATAAAAATCAACCATTTCATTATGAAGTGTTTTCATAATTATGAAATTCATGTTTTCGAGAAATCTCTGTATTATACGTATTATCTCATAATGTTGAGAATATTTCTTATAATTATAACATACAAAGTCATAATTATGAGGCAGTATTAATACCAACTTAGTGTAAAAATCCACCATTTACCTTTTGGGGTTTTTTTTGTTTTTCGTCCTAATTACAACATGTCACAATTATGAGAAACTCAAAATTAAAATTTGGAGAAAATTTCTTATAATTGTGAGATATTAAAAAAAAAAAGATAACAAGGCTTTTTTCATGAAGAGAGTTTAAAAAATCCACCATATACAGTAAAGATTTTCATTATGAAGCGTTTTTTCTCTCATAATTTTGACATATCTCATAATTATTAAAAACTGTCTTATAATTATGAGACAGTTTCTCATAATATTAACAATTATGAGGTTTTATAGGTTTATACCCGCAGTTAAACCATTGTAACTAACAGGTTTGAGCAGCAGATGGCAGCATATCGTCATGTGAATATTTTACTTTTTTAATGAGATTTAATCAGTGTCACCCTCACTTAAACTTCAGCGATACAGTTTATTTTTCTATCAGCTTCTCTTGCATGAACTCTGAGACCCCGGCGGTCCATCAACAGGTCTTGTAAATAAGCTTTAAAATGACACACATGAAGTAAAAACCCTTCATCACACAGTGTATACACATGTAGTGTACATCCTAACTTAATGGGTAGTGGCAGGATGGAGCCGCACATGAAGCCTCTAATCGGCCCCAGACCTCCTGCTCACCACTGTGGAAAATGGAGGTCAATGAGAGGGAAAATGATATCTTGCTCTCTCTCTCTCTCTTTTGTGTGTGTGTGTATTTGTGTGTGTGTGTGTGTCAGGACCCTGCAGTTTGCTCCTGACCACAGAAAGTTTCATGCAAAGCCAAGAAAACTTAGAAGAAACGCAAGATAATACAGAGTGTCGAGAGCATCCCGAGTGTGCAGAGAAATAAAGTGACTTTCAGCATTTTGTGCAGTGAAAATTAAGATTTTAGAAGGATGTGTAGTTCCCCCAAATTACTTTTATTGTTATATCAAGGGATATTAAAACTGCTGTAGAGCACATTAAACCATAGGATTGTTATTTAGTGCCACCACAACTTATATTTTAAGATTATTATAGTGATTTTCCATTTAGAGAGATAATAAAGTGGTTTTGCATCAGCAGCTGGAAGCAAGCGGATCCTCAAAAGTCTACTCTGTATTTAAAATATTCAATTACATCCAAAAAACACACACTCAAGTCTACCTTCTTTCAGTTTGAACTCCCCTCAAGGTGAAAGAGAGAGGGAGGGAGGGAGGAGAAAGGAAAGAGAGAGAGAGAGAGACGGAGAAAGAGGAGGAAAGGGGCGGTGTTTTGGGAGGAATGGTTTGGTTTTACGCACCAGACGCAGATGCTTCATCCAGTGGAAACCCGTCAGTTTTCAGCCCCGTGTAGGAGTTCACGGAGGAGGATTTAATTATCTGTCATTTTTGCACAGCAGAGCGGCACAAGCGGACAAACTGCCCAGATCCTGCAGAGACTGGCTGCTGATGCGCTAAAGAGAGGTACGTTTGATGTCATTTACAGGTTTATATCGTAAAAAAAAAAAAAAAAGTAGATGATAGGTGCTACTTACAGCTCTGTGATGTGGGGAAAGGGAGGTGATAATTACGTTTTAAGTGTGATACAATGAGTTTGCACGGGTATAATCTTCTATAACCTCACCTGTCTCGTTCTCATATGGTGCAAAACGGCGAATTATTAAAGCAAATCAAATACATTTTCTTAATATCTTTTCCTCACTTTTAAGCAACACATGGAAGCTTTTAAATGAATGGCAACACTTTCTAATGAGGCACCTTTTATAACCTGTGTATAAGTTGTAATTTATGACTTCATTAATGACTAATAAACCAGCTACTAAAGCTTTACAGAGTGGTTATAAGCTATTAATGGGAACACGTTTGGGGTTGCCAGGTTGTCAAGTCTGACCACTTTTTTTTTCTAGAAAGCTGCTGCACAGAACCAGAACAAAAATCCGTTTATTAATGCCTCACTAACATTTCTAATTGCACACTTAGAGCCATATTTATTAATTTAATAACAACATTTAAAAGATAAACATCTACCAATGAGGATTTTTTCCACAACTTGGCAACCCAAAATGTGTTTTTACTAATGGCTTATAATCCAACTATGAGTTCAGTTCAGTTCACTTCAGTTCTTTACGGTCCCACAGGGGCACATCCTTTTTTTTTTAGCTAGGCAACATAAAACCATGAATATAAACACAATAAAAACACACCAAGTCAATAAAAGACATCAAAAGCATTAGTGAGTGATTTATTAACCAGTAATAAAGACGTTGCACCTCGTAAACTCTCTGTGCCTTTTTTAGAAAGTGGTACCAAATCACTGCAAGAACTGCATATTCTTCAAGCCAAAATATTTGCACACATCCAGGATGCACCGAAAAGGATGTTCTTTCTTAAGAATAAGGAAATAATGGACGTTTTTGGGGGGGATTTAGGGGCTGAACAGGGTCCAGTGTTTGTAACTGATACTGTGAATAAGTGCTGCGGCTCCATTTTTGAAGTAGGATTTATGAGAAGAAGAACAAGGCGACCTTTGAGGAAACAATCCCCTTTGCTTTAATGTTTTCCAAAGTCTTGAATCGTGCTCAGAGGCATGACAAAGGTACAATAAGGCTTCATATCTTGAGAATTGGAGCTTAATGTGTCATACGAACAGGCACGTTAACAAGCCCCTCAGTCCTGTTGAGTTAGAGTGATGTCATGTCTCCTGCAGATTACAAATTTTCTTCTGGGGACTCAGCAAACCCCCCCACCCCCCACCCCCCCCTCACCCCCTTTCACCCCCCTCCCTCCGCCTCCCCCTCAATCCGGCACCACTCATAGTTTCCATCACCGCACACCATTCCCATACCAACATCACGTTCCAGTCCATTTGGGTGAAATTAATACATTCATTGAAACAATCTAGCTCTGGTTGCATCCCTCCCTAAAGAAATGTGTGGGTGCATTATTTTTTGTTTCACACAGAAAGGAATTCCTGACTTTTGTCTTTTCTTAGAAAACAGAGGGCGGAAAAGAAAAATGCGTTTTTTTTTCCCCCTCTTCTCAGTGTTGGAACCGCACGATTTTGCCACGTTTTGACCACAGTCACATTCCTCTGAAATTCTTGCGTTGGGCGAAGGTTGGGCTTGTGTAAAATCACTGGAGACGAGCCAGATGCAAGAAAAAATAACAGAGATGATTCTGGATTGCCAACTGACTGATGGTTATAAAATCAGACTGTCATAGATGTGAGTCAGTCTCACTCACATCACTGTCTTTTCCATTTCCTGTTTCCTTTGCACAACCTGGGAAGAGTTTTAAATAAAAATACTTTTTGGGAGACGTGCTTAATTGCTTTCTTGCAGAGAGTCAGATGAGAAGATTGATACTACTCTCCTGAGTGTTGGGTATCGATCTTACTCAGCAAGAAAGCGAATTAACAGGGTTCCCAAAATGTCAAACTATTCCTTTAACTATCAACTATTGGTGTTGTTATTATCCTCAAAAATCCAGTAGGCCTTTTCTGTCCTTAATGATCAGAGATTAGCTAGCAGTTAGTTAGCTTAGCTTAGCTTAGCATAAAGACTGGAAATGGGGGGAAACAGCTCCTAGCTTTGTCAAAAGTAATTAAATCTGACTACCAGCACCTCTAAAGCCCATTAATTAACATGTCATATCTTGTTTTTTTAATTCTGTAAATAAACTGATGTGTAAAAAAGACCGTTCACTATTTCATGGGGGGCTACTTGCCAAGCTAATTCTTGGACGGGAACAAGAAATAGTCTGACACAATAACCCATTGTAAAAAGGCAAATTGTTGTTTTTACACTTCAGTGTTTGTGTAGTTTAAACAAACAAGAGAACGTATTTTATAGCCACAGATTTTTTCCCCCTAAGACAGAGCCAAGCTAGCTCTTTCCCGTTTCCAGCCTTTGTGCTAAGCTAATTAAGCTAAATGGCAGCTGGCCCCAGCTTCATATTTAATGTAAAGACATGAGAGTATTAGAGTACTATTCGTTTATTGATTCAGAGGGAAGATCCCAATTTTGTCTGTTTCCACTCCATTTCAGAGTAAATGTCATTTTTAAAGTCTGCATGTGTTCACATTTACATCTCTAATGGTTCAAAACCTCAAAACCATCCACATGTGCTCTCTGCAGGTGTAAAAGTTTAATGTTGACCAATAATTCTTTTACTTTTCTCGTTAATGACCTCGTAACGTGTCGATCAAAATCGCTCTGGCTCCAGCCCTCAGCCTCTCTAAAGCTCTCCAACATAAAGATGAAGCTCAGAAAAAGACAAATAAATCGAGCAGTAAACATGAAACAGAGACAGCAGGCCCAGTTTCTCAGAAAACAAACGTTTGACACTACTAACACCCAGGACACGAATCACCTCATTCACACTCCGCTGCCAGCTGGCCGTTGATGGGAAAATGTGTTTACTTGTTACTGGTGATCAAGATCAGTTGGACTGTTTATATGCATTGATGTTTCCCTGCGAGGACGATCCAAGTGCAATAAGTACTTTGCCAAAGTAACTTCACTAAAGATACATACTTCCAAGAGACTACTTGAACACACTTGATTATGATCTTTTTAATCTTTATTGTTCTGTTCTTCATTCACAATAACATTTAGAAGTTTCAACACATTTTTCAGCCACAGTTACTGTCATTTAAGTCAGTGGTTTCCAGACTTTTATGCTTGTGACTCAGAGTAATCTGCTTTTTATCATTTCTCACTGGAAAATGATTGAGTAAGTTATAAATAATTTATGATAACGTCTAAATATTTGATTGTAATTAATTTGCTTGTTTAACCAAGAGCAGAGGTTTGCAACCTTTTTGGCTTGTGACCTCTTAAACCGAAGAGATGTGTACCAGCACTCCCTCATCGCTGGTTGCATATGTCCATAAGAGAGATTTCAGTCATGTCAAGGTTTGAAAAGAAAAACTAAGAATCCAGCACTTTAAATCACTTTAAACTCACTTGAGTAACAATGACGTTTCAATCCTTGGACTTTCATCTGGCAAAATTCATATAGACAATCAGCACCATACAAGTAAACATTGCACGTGCATACATTGCAAGTAAACATCTCGTTTTAAGAGGTCACAAGCCAAAAAGGCTGGGAACCACAAACAAGCACATACTTGCAAGTAATTATTTAAAAGTTGTCTTAAATTATGTATCTTGCTTTTGAAGACAAACCTTTTTGACCCTACACACCTGACACTTTATGGCTAGAACCTTTTTTTTCGAAAGAGTCGAAATTTCACATCAAAATTTTAACCATTTATTGCAACAAAAAACACATTTTAGTTTGTCGGTGTGATGCTCTGGTACATATCTGAGCCCCTGGCAGAGCCCGAGACACACAAACATTTGATGAACATAAACTTAATGCTGATATCGGAGGAGGTGGAGGGAGTTAAGTGTCTGAAAGCAGACAGCAGTGTAGCAGCAAGGATACAAACCTCAGCGCCAAATATTTATACTGACCATTGACAGAAATTACAACATGGACATACATCATCGGAGGATGTATGGAACATGTGACCATAAAATTAACATCCTTTTTTTTTTACTTGTATTGTAAGAATAATCTTCAAGTGAAATCATCCAGTAATTCACAAGAAACTAAACAAGGATTAGTGGAAAATGTTCACTAAGCAAACTAAATTTGATGTAGCATAAATATATATTTTCTTTCTTTCCTTTTCTGATCCTCTTGACCTTGGAAACAGTACTCTGACCAAAAATAATCGTAATTCAAGGTTCATTTACAAGGTTTATCCTCAGCTTTCAACCGCATTTTCCAGTCTTCTTAGAGGATAATTACTGACACCCGAGGCATCTCCAAGACAATCGAGCAACCTTCATCCGCTGAGGAAGACTGTCAGCTGTGGTTGGAAGCTCTGGAAAAATATCTTAACCTGTGGAGCCTGAGTTAGGATGGATTCTTTTTTTTGTCAAAAGTTTCCACTAATAACTGAATGCTGAACTGATATTTACGAGAATTAATATATTGTTTTTCTGTCAGGAAATTCTCTTTTTCCCTTGTTCTTGTAGTTCTTTCCAGGAAACTTCCTATAGAGGATTATTTAAAAGATATTGAGCTGTAAAATAAAGCATTTTAGAGCTCTGAAGAGGTAAAACCACACAGTATTTAACAAGAGCTCTGGGAAAAGTTTGAATAATAAACCTAAATTTGTGTAGCTGAATTTAGTTTTTTCCTACTTAAGTGATCATCCCGCGGCCCCTCGGTGGAGGTCCCGACCCCCAGGTTGGAAACCGCTGAATGAGGTCACAAGGTGTTGAAGTCTCGGCACGGTGGTGACTCGTTACCGCCGGGCTGAGAGCTGTTAGACAGCAGCAGAGGTGAAGCTGCAGCTGCAGATCACATTGTTTCACAGAGTAAACAAACAGCCAGCTGGAGACTCATAAAACAGAGCCAGACACGTACTCCGTCTTTAAAAGCACTTTATTCCCTAATTTTACAGGCGTAGTGTTGCAGGTTATGTGCCATTAATATCCAATGACACTGATCATGTTATTGTTTTAGTTAAATTAAGAGTGAAAGAACATTTTTTTCTTGACAGATGTGACCTTACGAGGATTTCACTCAAGAAACTGCAGCTATCTTTCAAAATTATGTTACACTTTTACTGTCGTCAATGTTTAAAACAGCAATTCATCCTGACGAGATCTTTAATAAGAGGCAACAAAATGTACAATGTGTGTTCATTTAAATTCATGTGCATGCAGCGGAAATTGGTCTTGTGAGCCACAGGAAATCCTATAAAACAGAGTCACACGCCCACTCCATCTTTATAAGGACTTTATTACCAAATGTTATATTAATATGACAAGTTGTGTATCATTATTACCCAATGATCATTTTTGGTTTTGGTGGAATTTATCCTGAACAAATCATTTAACGACACAATCATACGTATAAAATAGACATACAGTTAAATAACACAGCTGAATCCTTGACACCAATGTGACATTATGAGGATTTCACTCGAGAAAGTGCAGACGTTTTTATATTCAAATAGCCAAAAATGATGTTACACGTCTGCCAACTCTGTTGCTCAAAATAACTGCACTGAAAAGAGAGAACGGCAAAAAGCAATTCATCTTGACGAGATCTTTAATCAGAGACAACAAAAATGTACAAAGTGTGTTCATTTTGATTTGTGTGTGTGTACAGTTGAAATTGGCCTTGTGATCTGCAGGAAGCCACACCACATTGAGCGTCTTTGTACTGGGGGATGAAAGGCAGCGCAGTCATCTGACGGCCATAAGAGACCAGCTTTGTGTTTTTTCTTCTGTAACAGTTTATAGCTGCAACCGAGAGGGTGTCGCTTTTCCTCCGCTGCTGCTTGGCTCCTCTGTTGACTCTAAGCAGTATTGTGCTGCTGTCAATATTCTCATTCACCTCCCCAAAACCAGGTTGTGTAACGCAGGAGTCAAACAATATGAGAACTGTTCTGAGCTTGAGAAGGCCGTTAAAGCACCTTAATCCATTTTAGGGGAAATAAACTGTAAAGTAGGGTGGTAATTAAAAACTAACTTTGTCACTGACTTTCCGGCTTTAACTGAATGCGCACACAGTCTTTGGGTTCTTTGGTGGGTGTTAAAGTAAAGGAGAAAGCAGTGATTGTTAGTTTAAGCATTAGAAAAACTAAGCGTCTACAGCCAGTCTAGTGGCTCTGTGAGGCTGTATTTGTGTTGTGATCACCTCATATCCTTTAGAGAGAGGCCATAATTATGAGCAACCAAGTTGGAAAAAAACCTCTGAGCTGGTAATATCGGAAATTTCTGACAGCGATGATCTGCCTCTTGGTGAAAACAACTGCAAAAGTGTTAACAAATTGTCAACAAAATGGCTGAAAATTGTCGTTATCGCTGGCAGTAAATACAATCAATAATAGAAATATTATTCAGCTAACTTAAAAGCAGCTTTACACTGTTTTTATCTGTTTTGTTCACAAACCTCTCCAAATACCTGGCACTACTAAAATAACCTAATTCAGTCTATTTAAATGATTGGTTAGCAGTGGCGCCAACATCTTGGAAAAATGTGTGAACACACCCAAGTCGGAATAACGGGAGGTTTTTTCCATTCTTCCCATCCTGCCGACATTGTGTGAATGCAGCATAATTCAAGTCCATTTTTATTTATATGGCTTAAGATCACAAATAAAAAATTTGCCTCAGGGTTTTACAATCTGTATACTCCCCCTAAAAAAACCTTTCAAGGGGAAAATATAGAAGAAACCTCAGGAATAGCAACAGAGGAGGAATTTTTCTTCCTGGACGGACAGATATAGACAGCAAAATTATAGTATGGGAAGACAGAATGACAGAATTATAGATAAATTGATAACATATATGGAAAAATATGATCGGGAGGATGTCAAGGTGAAATTTGGACGTATCACGATCATCGAAGCGACTATAAAGGGGAACATGAATGTTCACGTCAAATTTCATGGCAATCCATCTGATAGTTGTTGACATATTTCACTCAAAACCACAAATGTGCACCTCACGTGGCACTAGAGGAAAAGTCATTGGATGACCAAAGTCGTGGGTATATATCATCCGGGAAACATGGATATTTATAGCAAATTTCATGGCAATTCATCTAGTAGTTTTCAAGATATTTCAGTCTGGACCAAAGTGGTGGACGAACCAACCCAACCAACATTACCATCCCTAGAGCTATGCTGCAAGCTTTGTTATTGACTTTCCTGTTTTAACTGGATACCCACAGAGACTTTGTGTTCTTTAGTTGATTAGCGTTAGTCATGTGTTAGAAAAAAAACATGAAAACAGTTAAAAAAGTTTTTCTTAAAACAGACTGGACGGCGTACAGCTTAGATCCTGGTGCCTGTTTAAGGGTGGGGGGGGAATGCAATAACGTCACCCCAAAAAAGGCGCTGAGGCTGCTTTACAATTCGTGAATTAATATTTATGGCTGTGACAGATTTAACACTTACCTACATATTTGTTCCACTGGTTTTTTATTACGTGTGACAGCGGTTTTCATCATGGAATAATCTGGTTTGTAAACCACAGACACAAGTCTAAATTCCTCCACGGGGGGAAAATAAACACTAACACCAGTAGAGCTCTCATGGCTCGTAGAGTTCCTGGCTCCGGTCGTAAGAAACTGTCAAGTTGTTGAGGAGTAAAACAACAGCAGCGAACCATGAAGGGACATGAGACAGGAGGGCCGGTGGCTGATCCTGGGAGACAGTTGCCATTTGGCTCCAGCTACAAAGCGCTCAGAGCCAAGCGACTGCTGTAAATCTCTTACCGTGACAGACAGTGTATCAGAGAAGGATTCAACATGTCCACTCATCAAGGTGAATTGTGGGCTTAAATTGTTTCAGCAGACGTGCTACTAGAGAGAGTACTTAGACAGGATGGATGACTGTTTGGTTTAATGTCTTGTGGTGAGGAGGAGAACAGGGGAGACAAGTATTCCTGGGTACGTTCCAAGAGGACACCTGTAGAGTAAAGAGCACGCCTTTGGATCCTGAACAAGGTGATGTGTGAGTCACTGTTTCAGATATTGGTGTCAGACAGTCTGGAGGGTGTGAAGATTCTCACCAGACATTTATTACCATTGTAAGCATGTCAGTTATGCAAATAAAGCGACACTGAACGCATATATTACTCAGACATATTACTCAACATCAAATAATTACATTATTTGTTATTTTCCCTTTCGTTACTAAGCCCAGCTCAGTCAAAGGTGCCTTTTAAACCTGCATTAACTGATTTTTTTTGGTCACTTGGGGGAAACAAATAGTGAACACAACACTATGATTTCATCACCTTTTAAATTGATGTGTTGGACTTGTTAGCAAACAGTTGCTTATTTCCACATCCAGCAGTTAGAGAGCAACATTATCATTCATTTGGAGTCATGTTTCTGTCCACTTGGTGAAGTCCAATATTCACTCTCCTTTAGCTCTGGTTTTGCTCTCTGTCAGGGAAATATCTGGCTCATAGCTGCTAAATTCTCCACTGCCTTCACCAGTTATTCTCTATCTGTGTCTGTTTGCTGTTTGGTGCTGAGCAGGTAGTATACAGTGAGTTTTTTTTTAGAGCTTTTTATCTGAAAATAACACGACCCTATGAGAGTGCTGAGAGTGAACCAAAGCAGTTGCAGCTGGACAGCTAAACAATGAGCTGAAACTCACTATAAAGCTTCATAATGCTTGCAGAGTCACTGATAATTCTCTGTAGGTTCATCACTATGAGCGACGCCTTGACATTACACACTTGATACACTGTCATTATGAAAAATATTGATTATGGCTGCTTTAAACAACTTAAGAGCTCCCACACTCACGTTTCATCCTCTGTGTTTAACAATGTGACAAAGAAAATTAGACATTGTGGTTTAACCATAGACTGTATAAAAATATGGACGTAGTCACTTTGACGTCACCCGTTGGTTTCTGAAGAGCGGTTTTGAAGCTCAAAGTGAGCCGCTCCGGCCGTCGCCATCTTGGCAGTGCGTGACTCTGCCTAACTCCTGGCCAATTCAAAATGGGCAAAGAGACCGGCCGAATGGCTGAAACAAGCCACCTAGTGGCTGGCGGACCTGTGACTCAAAGCAGCCATGTCCTTCATTATGCATAACTTTACAGCTTCATAAAATTTAAACAGGTGAGTTATACAAAAAAAATTCACCCCCGTACAGTTGTCATGAAAGGGGAAATTAGTGATATAGATCAAAACTGTTTTTTGTACCAGGCTGTAAACATGTTTATTTCTGCTGTAAAGTCGGGCATTTTAACATGGGGGTCTATGGGGATCGACTCACTTTTGGAGCCAACTTCAAGTGGCCATTCGAGGAACTGCAGTTTTTGGCACTTGCGCATTGGCTTCATTGTTCAGCACCACTTGGGTTTAACAAGCAGCCAGCCTACAGTTTGGAGGTATTTACTGACCATCAACAGCTATCATAGTGTCCCGTTAAATCCCGTTCTCTCAGTGAAGCTGTTCACACCCTCCAACTCTGAACTAAACCAACAGATTCCTGAACATGCAGTGGCTAATGTTAGCTAACCAGCTAAGAACATGCTAATAAGACAAGGTAAATGCTTGGTTGGATCAGTTGGAGGGGCAAACTCTTGTAAGTGCGTTTAGGGTTAGGGTAGCTAGAGTTTCGCATATCGTCTCTCCAGCTGATCCAATCTAGTACCAACCATAAGACAACTTTACCTGGAGTCACATTTCTCCTCTTTTGGTGGCAGCTAAACTTCTCCCAACACTTCCAGCTCCCACATCGAGCTAGCTTTGTCAACTAAACACACAGACCAAACTGATATCAACCCTCCATCAAACTATTGATATGATGGCAAACAAGTCGACCCCCAAACTGCCCAAGTAACGGAGCATTACTGGGATTACTAACTGTAATGTAATTGAATTTCAAGTTGGAATACACTTTCTTGTTCTTGTACCTGAATACAGAAATCACATTACTGTAATTTGTTATGGATGAATGATGAAATGAAGTGTGACAGTAGCAGAAGAAGAAAGGAGTCATGAAGTTAGCAAACTCGTTGAGTAATGTCAGTTAAAAGGCAATATCTAGCTAATTTTGCCAACATTAGCTAGCTATATAGCTAATGCTATTTAGCTATGTAGCTAATGCTATATAATTAGCTAATGTTGGCAATATTTGCAAGGTATTGCCTGCTATATTGCTTTAGCTATACAGCAGCAAAACCTCTAAGTGTATTGATCTGTGCGATGGTGTGTTTTATTGTTTATGAATACAGTTTTTCATTTATAAGAAGATTGAAAGGGGTTTTTGTTTCAAAAGTTGCATAGTCTGGCAGGCAGATTACTCATTTTTTGCTTACTTTGTGGAGCTGTATGATGATGTAAACTATTTTTAATAACATTACAATGTTTTGATCAGGTATCAAGTGTCCTTTAGTTCATTAAAGCTGTACTAATCAATGTTTTATATCATTATTGGATCTAATGACCCCGTCTAATGTGAAACGTGTTGTTTGCAGTGAATCTACGGGTCTGTTTTGCTTCTTTCAGCTCATAGCTTTTGCTTAACAGCCTGCAACACTGCCGTTTTGAATCAACCTCACTGCTCTCGACAACTTCATTTCCAGCTGCAGGTAGTTGCTTTCAGAGAAATAGTTGTGATACATCCATGTGTACATGCCATGACTCTCCTTATTTGTTCCATTGCTGGAATTTTTGAGGGCACAATCAAAATTAATTGGTGAACAGTATTCAGGGTTTATTCTGGACACACTCTGGGTCTTACCATGGCTGCCTATTGTACAGCTGACTTTAGCACCCGTATTGGACTGTCCTATAGGAATCATAAAAGATTTATTACTACTTTGATGGATTTTAATTCAATTCTGTTGCGTTTTGGCATCAATCACATGAGAATCCCCTGTTGGATGCCTTAAGGAGAACTTGATGAAAGACAACAGCTGGAGACCACAGAATGTGTTTGCAGATGTTGTGGCTCAGGAAAAGAAACATAAAGCTGAAAACTTAGTGGACTATGTCCGGAAGGAAAACCATTGTTCTATCACTGCATTCATCGTAGACATGGATGGACGAGAATAGAAACCGAACCTCTTTAGACATCTTAGGAGGGAAGTTGGGCTGAATTCCCAATCCAGACAGCAATGACACAAAACAGACATAGGATGTGATGTTTTGTCTCAGTTTAGTTTTCCTCCGTATTTTGTTGACCTAGTTTGATGGCCTTTAAGAGGAAGTAGTGTTGTTATCTGCAGGGAGGGATGCATGAGGGATGTCCTCAGTGTTACGCTAACATGGCATTGGGAGAAAGTCTCCGAGCGAGGTGTGGAGGAACGGGAGTTTCTGGTTCTGGCATCGACTTAACACATGACTGAGTGCAGACTGTGTTTATCTTTTTTATGTTTATCTGAAATTGCTGCATCATTGGTTATAAGAAACAAAATGTTTGATAGCAGTCAGACATGAGGAATGTAAACTGCACTTTCTAGATGACTTCTTAGCGGACCAGATGCAACTACTTGGAGGTTACAGAGCGTGAAGCACGGTACCTGCATAAGTCAGCTTTGTGGAGCGGGAATCGCTCATCATGAGTGATCTTTAATTCTTGCCAGCTTCATAACAAACCACAAAAATCTTTTTCTTTTTGCAGAGAAAACAAGAGGCCTTCATTAGTTTGCAATGAGCTCTGGGTCCTCTCATCGCTTCGACTGAGCTGGTGACGTCTTCCTCCGCTGGGGCGAGGAGTTGGGGGTTGGGGAGGAGGGGGTGGGAGGGGGTCTCGGCTCATTCCTTGATCCCTCAGGGAGATTTCAAAGCCTCACGATTTCTCAGCTGCACTTTGTTGAACCCACCTCCTCTTTTCTGACATTGTAGAAACATGTCAAGGCCACTCTGTGCCCAAAATAGGGGGGAAATTATAAGCAATAACTGTTCCCAAGTAAAATATTGAAGTGTCTGCCTCTGTAAATGCAATGTTCCAGACATTGTGATCCTGAACATGAACATGTCCCAAACTTCATAGACCTTTCTGTGGTCACGCCTTATCCGTAATCTTCATCCACACGGTATATGTCTTGCTTAGCCCTGCCTGCCTTGTCTTAACTGTTCCAGAGGAGGGCATTTTAATTTGGCCTCCCACACTTCATTTCCTCACTCATTTCCCTTTGCTGCTGCTGTACATGTATACGACCTCAGATCACTCTGCTAATGCCCCACTGTGTTCAGTAACAGCAGTGGGATGTTATTGTCTGCGTGGCCGTGCCTTAATTCAATCGGTCCTTCCTCTGCTCCACCAGGTGTCAACTGAGTCATTTGTTTGCATTATAAGCATAAAACAATAGGCTACTTCTCATGGTAAACTGGTGCTTAGAGCTGCAATGGTGATTTATTGTTTAAAGTGTTAGCCTCTTGAGGTGCATAATGCCGTTTTCAAGAGGTCATTACATTTGACCAACTGTAAGTAGGGATTTCTGGCACAGAAGAGGTCAAAACACCAGCAGCAACACTTGTAGTATAAAGAACAATGTGTTCCAGTCTGTGGCCTTCATCAGGGTCAGCATACAACACACCCTCTCCTTAAAACAAAATATGCCCAGACACCCAAGTTAAAAGGTGGTTTAGACATAAAACTTTTGTTTCAACACCTCTACAATGACTGCATTTCAGTGTGAATCACGGTGTGAACTACACATTGAAATATAGTCACTGAAATGCAGTTGAAACAACAGTTATATTTGTAAAGCAACCTTTACAAATTTAGCCCATTTTTGAATTAGATTCATTTCAACATTGTCTTACCTTGCTTGTTAGTCACTTTGATAAAAAGCGTCTTCCAAATGACAACATGTAAATGTAAATCAACATCATTTGACCTACAAATTACAATAAAATCATGCATACTCAGTATTTTAATCTTGGACCTTATTAAAGCATGGTTGTGCTCCAAAAGAAGTAGTATGCATGACGTGTTGTTGGACACCAAATGTGTTTAAAGTTGTTCCCAACAGGCACAATCAAAGGTGGAGTGAAAAGCCTGCCCTCCCAGAGAGGGGGAGATGCCAAATTGCTTAAATACAGGGATAACAGGTTAAATTTTTCTCCTAGAAGGCATTCATAGTGTTGAACTATGAAGCAACAATGGTGTAAAGAATGAAAAAAGAGAGCGTGAGAGAAAAGTTCAAACCCTGGCTCCTTTCTTAAATCTGCACAGCTGGACAATCACACCTGAAGTCGGTGTGAATGTTGGACTTTCAGTTTTGGAAAGTGGCAGAGGGGTTTCCGAAGCTATTCCACTATAAATAAAGCTAAAATAAAGCTGCCTTGACTGTATAGCAGACTTTATTCTGTTGTTTTTAATCAACAAAATGCCATTAGTTAGTTTTCTTTAGTTTCTTGCCTGCTGGGATGTGACTGGTCAAAAGACAAAAAAAACATCATAAAAACACCAAGATAAACATATCCTCCTCATCACTTTAATTCTGTATTGATTGAGACATGTTTATAAAAAGAGGTCAAATAAGATTTCTTAAGGTCATGTGCTTGTCACGCACTTTCAATGCTGCTTTCCTTTTTTTTTAAAAAATCCTGCAAATTAACAGATCATTGATAAGCTGAAACTCAAATAATTACATGACTTCATTAGCGTCACTATACTCAAGAGGACAAGCTTCAAGTTGCTCTGGCAGTGTGGGACTGTAGCGTAGCTCTGCGCACCGAGAACTCAAGAGAGATATCAAAAGTTCCATAATGAGGCAATTGAGATTTCGATCAGAGTGCACTTGAAAGATTTTTTTATGGGTAGATAGGGTTGTTTTAAATAGTAAAAGTCTTTGAAGGCAGTCCTGCTGAAATCAAGATATGTCCCAAAGGATGTCGTATTTGTTTGTTGTTACGAATCACTTTTTGTTCTCAGAAACAAAAGGGCGGTGTTGTGGGAGAAGTCAGACTGATTTTTCTGGCCACAAATTATATTCATCCCTCCGAAATGTTCACGGCTGGTGATGTTGTGTTAGAAAACATCACATTAACAGGATCGCGATGATTAGTTTGGACAAAAGAAGTTAAAGTTGCAGCAAATAATACGTCTTGATGGCATAACAAGTTCAGGTCTTTGTTATCTTGTTTCTAACAAGAAACAAGTCATGTACACCCATCGACCTGTGACAACGTTGTGGACAAAAGGAAATAAACTAGATAAATGAGTGGTATTGCCCTTTAAACATAAGCCAAACAGATGAAAAAGCCCTCGAGAGTGTGAGAGAGAGAGAGAGAGAGAGAGTCTTTGAAATAGAGAACACTGTTTCGGTTCAGCTCCCAACAATTAATATTGTTTGGTTGTTCTCTCTCAATGCCAAACCACCACAGGGGGTTTCGTAACAAGAATGAAGGGGGAGGGGGGGGGGGCTGACGTTAAAATATGCTTTCAGTTGAGTAATGATCAAACAGGAGAAGCGATAAGAAGTTATATCATTACAGCACTTATTTCCTATAAATCATCATGAGTAAAAGTGTTCAGTCAGCCCTTTTCTCTATTTGCAGTGACTGGGATGTGGAACATTTTTTAACAACATGTAACCATTAACCGCTGTATGATGTCTTTCAGTAAACCAACTCCATTCCTTCTGTGTTAAAAGTTAATCTAAATAGAGTTCATAATGCTCCTTTTGTCTCTGCTGTTGGTGTTTTATTTCCCAGCTGTATATTCAAAAACTATCTGCCTCCCTTCTTCCTGCTTTCTCTCTCCGTCCTCCTAATCTCCCTCCTCCTCCTTCCTGCGCTGTCTTCTCGCTGATAGTGAATGCTAAACTGTGCCTGTGAATTCTCTGTTTGCAGGAGGTCAGCCAGACATCATGAGTGACCGATTCGACTGCAAGAACTGCTACGAGTCCCTGTACGGACGCAAATACATCCAGGTGGAGGACAACCCTCACTGCATCCCCTGCTACGACCGCCTGTATGCCAACACCTGCCAGCAATGTAAAGAAATAATAGGACACAATGCCAAGGTTAGCTCAAAAATGCTAAAAATAAATGCTTCTACAGAGCAGCTGACATTCCTGAAAAACACAACACTACTTGCAGAATACTTAACAGTCTGTTAAAGGACCAGTGTGTAAGATTTAGGGGGATCTATTGGCAGAAATGGAATATAAGTATGTTTTAATTAGTGTATAATCACCTGAAAATAAGAATCATTGTGTTTTGTTACCTTAGAATGAGTCCTTTATATCTACAGAGGGAGAGGGTCCCCTTTCATGGAGACCACCATGTTTCTACAGAAGCCTAGAACAGACAAACCAAACACTGGCTCTAGAGGATTGGATGGGCTAAAGTAACAGGCCTTTGACGATTTCCAGCTATTAGTCTCGCTAAAACAGAAATAAGTGATATCACGCTGTGGAAGGCGACTAGCACGTCTGGTTGATTATGACACTTTTTAAATCTTTTTCTAAAACATTTGCAATGCTGAGATAGCTGATTGTTTACCTGCGACAATTTGTATTTATTACAAGCATCACAGGAAATGCTCAAATCATGCAGAAATGAAACATAGTATCCTATGGAGGGGGAAACAATTCATCGCTCTCCATTGACTTTGTATTCAGTGAATGTGTCTCCTTGTCACTTCTGTGCGCTAGCAAACACCAGAAAAATACCTAAACTGAAAAACTGAGCCTTTAAGAAGTCAAAAGTGGATACAGGACTGTGTGCCATGGAAGAAACAGACCCGACCTGCAGCTCAAAAACCTCCATAAAAACGACACACATATATATACACGTGGATACGCCGCCAGTCACAGAGAGCGTGCATGAAAGTAAAAACAGAACAGCTGTTCAATTGAAATGTTTGTAATAGATCACAGAACAGCTAACCTGCATTCAACTGAAATGCTATCTGTAAAAAGAGCCTGAATGGAAAATGATTGCATGTCTGTGCGTGTAATTACCCCGCCTATGTTTACAAACTGTAGTCGCCATATCAGCTGTGAAAACTGCCTGCCTGTTATGTGGTGGAGTTTGCTATACAGTTGTGTTATCTCTACTGTAGACATCATGTCAGCCCTTGCATTCATGTATTGCATCTTAGCATAAACAATGTATAACAGGTTTCAGCATACGCTATAAACTATTTTTTTCCTCTCTGGATGACATAAGGTGTTAAAAAAAATCCTTTGACATGATGAAATCTAATGTTTTTAGCTGCAGTAGCTACGGGCATTTTGTTAGCGCTTCATGTCTCGGTTGCATATCATGGCGCCGATTGTTTCCCCCTCCGACGGGCGTGTTTTTCAGAGTATGACGTGTTGCGCTCTGTCTCTATCTATCATATTTATTTTTCGCTGTGGATTGTGCAGACCAATCCAACCATTCATTTAAAACTCTGACATTTTAATTCTATTTAAGGAAATAGCATCTTGTTTGGTCGATCTGGCTGGATTATTATTTGTGTAAGTTGCCTGCAGGGAGAGAGAGAAAGAGATCGACTGCTTGGTGAGCCGGATTGACCTTTAACAAGAGAGAGAAAGTGGTGCACTGAGCTGTCAGCTCATAAGCTTGTCTGAACAGACACGGTCTATGCTTTCAAGGCAACACAGAGACAATCAAGTCAGGCAGGAATTTTCAGCTCTACCTCCCGTCTTGCCTACGTTGTTTTCTAGGTTCTTCAATAGGAAATGCATTTGAAGCTATGAAATTAGACAGCGACTGCATCTGCAATCTGATACATGCATTCTACACAGCCAGAGACTATGACAGTAGCCTGATAAATGTTGTTTTTTACCCACAACGCCGCGCCTGCTACATGCTTGAAAGGGAAGGGTGAGGGCGAAGGGTATTCAGTTGGTTGGAATCTGCAGCCTCACTCCTAGACGCTACTAAATCCTAAACACTGGTCCTTTACGGCCTTAGTTAGTGTATATAAAAACACTGTCCTGAAGGAAACACGCATAGACGCCGCAGGGCCATCAGTGTCCTGTGAATTATGGACTCCCTATGAGGGACCGGCAGTAAATTACGCTGCTGCTAGTTTTTGCCCTCCCTCCTCCGCACAAGATGTAACAGCATTCATCCTTCATTCGTCTCTGTCCCCTCTACTTTAGTTCTGTCTGTTTCTGTTAAACCCTCAGCACCTCAAAAATAAAGTTTTTCACCCGGTGTTCAATTGGGGCCATTTATCACAGAGCTAGCTTGAACTGCAGATGACCTGGAACACGAGCAGCTGTTAAAGAGAAATGAAAAATTATAAATTGGGTTATTCTTATTTTTAAGAAAATGTTGAGGGGAAAAAAGAGAGATTTTTCTCATGTTTTTGCTCCTGTGTTAACTCTCAGGCAGAAAGGTAAAGTAGAGAAGTTGGAAACCGTGTGTTTAGGCTCCCATGTCGGCAAACAATCCAAAGCACTGAAGTGCCCTTCTGCAGGAAACTGAATCCTGCGGGTGACCGTGACCTCTGACCTCCAAGCTGATGGGTGGGCAGCTGCAACAAGAGAAATCTTCCTGTGAAGAACAATAACATATCGAGTTTTTATTGAGTCACAGTTCAGGGCGAATTGTTCGAGCTCCCGTATTATTCACTGTTCAAGAATAACATGTCATGGCTGAGGGCATGAAGATCTCCTTGATGCTTTTTTCACACTTTTACTTGATGAATTTGAAAAATAAATCCTCACAATCACAACACAGGCTGATTTAATTAGATACATCTCATTTCATACAGCTTTATTTTATGTGTGTGTGTGTGTGTGTGTGTCAGTTTTGGCATTTCCTGATGTTTTCCAAAAGTAATTTGGCACATTATTAGATTATTTATTTATTTGATAGTTATCACATTGTGATATTACAGTAAAGAGCTGGCAGGAAATTCGTTTTTATCAGTTAATCAGTTTTTAAACTTTCACTACTGTTGTACTTCTCATTATCCCAATAATCAACTTTAAACTGATTACATGGAAAAAAACTGACAGGTTCCAAATAACATTTTTAATTAAAAAAAAAACATCTAATTTCTTTGTTTATCATTATCCTTTTTTGTCTTTGATTGCATTTCCCTTTTTTACTTGTCTTTCCTGTTTTGATATTAGTGAGGACTGTATAAGCTCTGTCGGGCGCCTGAACACTAGAGCTGCAACGATTAGTTAATCGACAGAAAATTAATCGACATATATTTTGATAATCAATTTATTGTTTAAAGGATAGGTTCACAATAAAACAATAGTCAGGAGCCCAAATGAACATTGAAAAAGGTTTTGCTGGCTGTATTAATTCCTTCTGTTCATTCTGGCCATTAGAAGATCTCTTCCTTATGTGCCTCTAATGTAAGTGATGGAGGCCAAAATCCACAAGCCTCGTTTTGTGCAAAAAAATGCATTTAAAAGTTCATCTGGAGATAATATGAGGCTTTTGCAGTCTGAGTTAGTCAAATTAAACAAATAACTTCAAAAGTTTTTAGTACAAAAATGATGTCTTTGTGTTTCCTTTTTGAATTGCGGTAACAAATAGAAGGAATTTGGTACTAAAAACGACTTTAACTTTGAACAATATCAACTTGATTTGACCAATTTTGATGCCTGAAGCTTCCTATTAGTGTCAGATAAACTTTTAAATACATTTTTGCACAGAAGGAGGACTGTGGATTTTGTCCCCCGTGACATTAAAAACAACCTTTGTAGTAAATTGAATTTTTGTGGGGGTTTTTTGGACTGTTGAACAGACAAAACAAGATATCTAAAGATGATACACTGGATTTGTAGAGAACTGGCATTCTTCTCTGAAGTTTTATAGACCAAGTGAGTTGCAGCCCGACTGCACACATCCATCTAGTTTTACTATAGTCTTTTACCTTGAGTGTTAGCTTTGGTTAGTCTGAACATCGCTGTAAAAATGATAGAATTTAAAGATGTTTTATCCCTAAATTCAACAAATAGAGCAAAACAGAATTTTGATCAACGTCTTCGTGAAACGTTTTTGATCTGACTCTCCCTCTCCTCTCCCTCCAGGAGCTCTTCTACGAGGACAGACACTACCACGAGCACTGCTTCCGCTGTTTCCGCTGCGAGCGCTCTCTGGCAGACGAGCCCTTCACCAGCCAGACCGACGGGCTGGTGTGCAGCGACTGCTACTGCAATGAGTTTTCTTCCAAGTGTGTGTCCTGTGACAAGATAGTCATGCCAGGTAAGGACAATAAATACGGACAGACTCTTGAGTCACACAGTCGGCGCTGCTCACATGCCAGAAAGTTCACACCCTGTCTATGCAGGGATAAAGAGACTAATGAGTTTTTGTTATCCAGGGTGTGACAGCTTAGATGTGACAGAATGATTGTTTCCTTGCTCTGCTGAAAATATCCCCCAGCAGGGTTTTCAGCTGCAAGCGCTGTGACGACACGACTGCAGCGGCGGTGTCGGATGACTGAAAATTACCCAGTCCTGTTGGGAGTGTGAGCCATTATAACTCACCAGCTCTTTTCTGAATTGAACAGTCATTTTCTTCAGTTTCTGTTCTGCCTGGAATGCCTTTTAAAAGCTGCGGCGCTCTCTCCCCCCTTCTTCTTAAGAGCGCTGCCAAGTTCAAGTTCAAAACACCGTCATGCCTTTGGGCTGCCTTTCAGGTCCCAAAAGTCATAAAAAGAGCCCAGTGATTAAGGGATCTGACATCCAATTTCATAAGCATGACCGACTGCCAACTTTTATAAACATCTGCAGTGAAGCGAGTGTTTCTTAGCAAGCATGTGAAATGGTTAAAAGTGTAAAATAAATAAAAAGCAGTGCGCAGCCATGTGCCAGCGAGAGCTTTGCTTTGTTACAGCTTGTCAGATTGCTTTGACGCAAGATAAGCTGAAGTAATTGTACGTTGCAGGAAGGCTGTGTAAGAACAGGTTTAGCCATTTGCGCTGAATCATCACTTCTGGTCTTCTCAGCGATCGCGTGAATGCTATCAGATTTCACAGCAGCTTATAGAGACACAGAGATCAAAGGAGACAGCTGAAGTGACACAGAACGTGAAAATGTCAAGGACGACATCAACAAACAATCAAAAAAAAACCCAACCTCATCTGCTCCTTCTTCTTCCACTCTTTAAACATTTACACGGTATCCGTCTTTCTCTTGACAGGATCAAGGATGCTGGAGTACAGCGGTTCCACGTGGCACGAGGACTGTTTTGTGTGTCACGGCTGTGAGAAGCCGATCGGTGCCGAGGCCTTCATACCAGACAAAAACAACTACTACTGCGTGCCGTGCTACGAGGGCAGGGTTGCTCCTCAGTGCAGCCAGTGCAAAAAGGTGAACCAGGCCTCACGTGCAGAATGGTGGCGGACGTTGAGACATTTTTTACAATACAGGGCTGCAGCTAATGATTATTATCATTATTTATTAATCTGTTAATTGTTTTTTTGATTAACCAATTAATCTTTTAATGTACAAAATGTCAAAGGTCACACCGGCCAACAGTCCAAAACCAAAGATACTCAATTTACAGAGATATAAAACACAGAAAAGCAGCAAATCTTCACATTTGAACAGCTGGAAGCCAAGATTTTTGCTTGATAAACGACTTAAACAATGAATCAGTTTATTGACTCACTGACTAATCGTTTCAGCACTAAGTTAATGAGTAGTTAAAGTTGATCATCCACAACATTTTATGTCCTTCCTTCCCTTCTTCTTTTATTTGTACATAAGAAAAAGGTGAAGTCAAGAAGCCAAAGTCCTATAAAGTGGACCCTCCTAAATATTTATATATTTCTAACATATGTTTATTAAAATCGATGCTGGAAGATAAACTAACAGACATACATTTATTAGACATAATACCTTCATTTTTTTTCTTTTTAAACTTTTGAAGGGATTGTGGGCTCTTAATATTTTGTACGTCAGGGGATACTGGTCACGTCTGATTTTATTAATTTATCCTATACTGATACTGAGAGGATGAAATTTAACAGTTGTCTTAAACATCCGTTGCGTCGAATCACAGGATAAACACTGGATAAAATCTACAGGAAGAAGAACCAAGTAGTAAGCATTAACATTAATATCTAACAGTCACATGGGTTACCTACAGAAACTTTATATTTCAAACTTTATAAACAGAAAACTCAAAGACACAGCAGCAGTAACCGCTCGGTACCCAAAGTGTTGCCGAAGCAGGATCTCTCAGCTTGTCACATGTTGTGCTGACACAGTCTGTGTGTTTGTGTCCCGCAGGCTCTGACTAAAGGAGGGGTGACCTACAGGGACGAGGTCTGGCACAAAGAGTGTTTTCTCTGCACGGGCTGCAAAGTCCCGCTGGCCGGCTCACCCTTCACCTCGGAGGGGGGATGCCCGTATTGTGTCAAGTGCTTCAGCAGCCTCTACGCCAAAAAGTGTGCCGGCTGCAACACGGCCATCACAGGTCAGAGAAGTAGACAGAACGACCTTTACTCATTCCCAACATTTTGTCTGTTGCTGCTGTCTCCTATTTCCTCCTCATGATTCCCGTCTGTGTCGACTATCTACTGTCAATGAAAGCTAAAATGTCAATTGTCTAAAAAAACAGGTTTAGGCAGTCAAGTGACTCAGGTTTTAAATATAGTATATATGTGTGTTTGTCTGTCTGTGTGTGAGAGAGTCTTGCTCTACATACTTCTCTTTAAAAAAAAAAAAAGACAGTTTGCTGCAGTACATTTTTATCTCTGGCTTTTTCCCAGCCTGCATCACTTAAAGCCCCCATGTGTGGATGAATGTGATCTGCACACTGACACTGACATGACAACCTCAAAGGAGTCATGTGGGTATACTGGGAACAAGATGGCAGCTCTTTAAAGGATATGGGTGGCGATTTTTTTTTTTTTTTTCAACAAATCTCGTGCAGAGCAAAACCAACAATGGACTGATCTATTTACCAGTATTGTGTGTGTGTTTGTATCCAAGGCCTGATATATATTATTCCCCTGTGTCCTTGTTGTCCAAAGACTATTTTAAACACATCAGTAAGCCACACTGTTGCACTTGGTGACCCGTTCCTTCATCACAAAGAGTTTTGGGCACGTTAGTTTGGTTAGAAACGGCCCTAAAGACAAATAACAGAGATCATGTTTTCAAGTCTCCAGAGAGTTGTTCGGTACACGGCAGATGCCACTACACACGCATGGGAACACAGTCCTGTTTACAGTCCTTCGCCAGCTGGTTGTACATCACAACCTCATGATTTTTAAGTTATTTACAATGGGAGGAAGACAACAGAAGTGAACAAACGGACAAGATGTGGGACAGAATTCAAACCTCAAAAATCATAGCTTAAGGAGAGACGGGTAGACTTGAAAGAGACGTTTGGCAGCGACGGAAAAACAAACACGCTGCACCTTTTCACCGGGATTGTCTTACTTTTCTACAAACACTTATCCCAGAATAATCGAAGAATAATTTGACGCTAAGATCACATAAATCATCTACACACAGTGGCTTTAAGGTCGAACTGAAATTTGAATCCTCCTCACTTTTTGTGTGAGGATGATCTAGATATACTTGACGGAAAATAACCAGACTCTCACCGCAGCTGTTAGTCCTGTGACCTCAGCACTTAATACGTTACCGTAATGCAAATCATGACAAGTAATTAACATGCAGAACGATGGAGTAACATCTGCATTTGGTTAACCGCCTGCTTTTTTTAAGTTCCCGTCCACACAGATCAATCAATCAATCAAATCATTAAATAAAAAGTCACACCCTCTGGAGAAAACTAATGCAATGCAGGTACATTTAAGGTCCTTTATCTTCTTCATCTCACCTCTTTATAGCTTTGGCAAAGAATTTTTACATGCCAGAGTTAAATGCTTTTGACCACAGCTTCGAACCAGAATACCAGCAGGTACTCAGAACTGGCAGCGCTTTGCCAACTGCTGATGTTATCTTGAATTAGTTTTATGGTATTTCCTGAATGTGGTGAGGCTGTTACTAAACTATTTTCCACCCCTAGTAAAACATTCCTTTATCAGTTGCTCATGTGGTGTACGTGTGTCTCGCAGGTTTTGGAGACGGGAAGTACGTTTCTTTTGAGGACCGGCAGTGGCACCAGCCTTGCTTCAAGTGCTCGCGTTGCTCCGTGTCGCTGGTTGGCTCCGGCTTCTTCCCCGACCGCGACCTGATCCTGTGTACAGACTGCAACAACGACGAGTGACCGCCGCTAAAACTACGCCTGCAGCAGCACCTCTGCACCCGAAAAAAAATACCAAACACTGCTGACACACCAGCAGAGAAACTTCTAAACCTCAGCTGTGCACATGAACACTGCGATGTACTAACTCACTCTCATCAGTGTAAAGCTGATACAAAGCTCAGTATTTACGAAATTCTTTATCAGCCTTCAGCACGTTGAAATGTATGTATAAATTCTGCAGAAATGTCCTGTGATGTTGTATGACTTTGTTTTTTTTCTTTTATTTTCTAATGTTTTGCACATCATATAGTTAATAAAATATGCAAAAGATATTTGTAAACTTTTAAATTAAGCTGGTTTGTTTGTTTGTCAGGATGATAATTCACCATGAATGACACTTTTTATAAAAACTTTGACCGCTAGACAGATCCGATGCATTTTATTTTAGCTATTTGAATGCTTGTGTTCCTACTTTTTGGGACATCAACTTCATATATTCCACTATGCAAAACTGCCTTTCTCTTTGACTCTTAAATAAAGAGCCATCCTAGAAATCACACCGCTTCCTGTACGTTAACTTCTTTATTGAGAGGAAGCTTTTCTTTTTAGGTACAATATACAGTATATAAAGATAACGCTTGCAGCAGTTATAAATTTCAATAGATCACACTTTTTTTTGTGCAGCGACGTAACCTTCTGCTGTTTTCTTAGCAATTAAATATGTCAAAGAAAGGCTTGATGATTGTGCGGGCCCCGGAGCCTGTTGATTCTGTGTATTGTGTGTTGTGTGTGTGTGTTGTCTCGCAGGTCCTCGGCTGGGTGGAGCCGAGGTGCCGTTGAGCTAACTGGGAACACCTGGCCAGTGTTCCCAAGTTACTTAAACCTGCCTGCCCAGACACCACCGTTCACCGAGCTCGGGATGTTTCTCTTGCGTTGCTTTCTTTTGTGCACTCTCATACACCACTGATCCTGATTTTCACACCTCATTGCAGTTATTATTGTTGTTTACTTTAATAAATTTCAGTTTGTCACTGCTAAGTTTGGCGTGCGTCTCCTTCTTTTGTTGTGGCTCATGAGCCGTTCATAACAATGATGAATAATTTATTTCTGTATATGAACAAAACATGCACAATGCATTCATTAATTACTGTAAATGTCAAGCTGTCATTAGCACAAAGCTGAAGAAGAATAAAACCAAGACAGCTTTATAGTACAAAGGAAGATTAAGTGCTTTTTAAGGCACATTTTAAAATTTGAACAGTTTTCCTGTCTTACTAAGTGATATAAAGTTACATAAAAATCATATTTTTTTCTGCAAAGAAACTAAGGTAAATGTATTTTAACACAACTTTTTAAAAATATTTCACTTTGCTTTCTCAAAGTTACACATTTATACATAAAATAACACATAAGAAAAGTTGAGAGTCTCTTGGTGGGACCGTTGACTTCAACTGTTTATATTATAGCATAATAAAACATAAATACGTGATAAAATTAGATCTACACGTCTCGTTCAGAAGTATGTCTTTCATATATTTAACAAAATGTTGCCCAATATTGTAAAATGTTTTCTGCTCTCTGATGATACTTAATGAAAACTCTTACATCATCTTAAACCGTCTTGACAACCTCTTTCTAAAAAACCCTCACCGCGTTTCCCAAAAATGGTTTTCTGTGGGTACTCCCAGACTTTCCCTTACTATTACTTACATAATCTACATAAATATTTACAGTTCAGAACCTCTGTACTGATCTGCTCTGATTGTGTTTATATGGAGGCCGTGCCAGGCTAGTGTCCATGTCAGCAGGAGGGAACAGAGAGCTCACTTGATGATGGAGTTCAACTGGGCAGTTTTCCATAGAACTTGTCATTTTGTACTACAGACTACTTTCTATGGGCCTGATGCTTGCTGAAACACCCTACACCTGATCTCTCTAGCTTTACAGTGGCCAGAAAACCTTTAAATTAGACAGAAATAAAGACATATTTGTGTCAGAAGCTGTATAATTTCAACATTTAAAGCCTCCCCTCTGCTCAAAAATGTGTTTTTCTTCTCGTTCCTTCGGTCGGATGTTTGACCTTCACTGTGCAAAATGATGTATGTGCAAAGTTTGTTTTCACATGTATTTGCAGAAGAGAGGAACGTTTCTCTGAACTCGACTGAAAATTCGAGTTCAATCAGGTACCTACACGCAGGCTTTGTGACATCACAACTATTTTGGAGCCAATCACATCACACCTCCAGCTCACATACACTGAGAATGAACTTTTCCATTAAATAGGAGACTTCTTGCAGTTAAACTAAACTAATAATTGAACTTTTTGTGGGGAAACCATATCAGAGTGTGTTTCTATATCTCTTAAAACATGTCTGGAGGGGATCTTTAAAGGATTTAGCACATAAGTATGTTCTTTAACTTCGGGAACAATACAACATTATCTGAACTCAAGCCCCATTTATGAGTCCAGCTCCTCTTTTTTTAAACTCTGGACAAAGCTAAGTGGTCCTTGAGCTGAGATTTCTTAGTTAACAATAGAGATTTATATAAGGAAAGGAAATGAAAAAGCCAAAATATGTGGATTTAAAAATGTGGTCAGTTTTGACAGGTGCTAATGTGAAAATACGACTTCTCTTCTCACTCCAGGCCTGTGCTGTTCCCTCATAAAACTCAGAAATGTGTGTGTCATGCAGTGATATAAATTTCCTGTAACTTCCTGCTTTTGATCATCATTTATGAGCCAGCGTCGGTGTTGCTGACCTGCTGCAACAAGCCCGGTCTTTATACGCTGTTAAAATCTTATCACGAGATCAACTCCAGATGAAAAATAAAAGAGCTGTGTGGTGCTGTTATTTGTTTGAGCTGTTCCCATGACTCTTCCTGAAATATGTTTGACCTTGTTTGCGGAGATGTAGAAGAGCAGCCTTGTTTGGTCCCAGGAGGAGGAGGAGGAGGAGGAGGAGGAGGAAGGAGGAAGGAGGAAGGACGGGGTTGAAGCTCCACAGCAAATATCCAAGATTTTTTCACGTCATCCAGACCCACTCAGCCTCTGTGGGCTCTGGGACTCAGTTGGACCTTGATGATGGAGGCTGTTAAAGCAATTATACAACATTTTCTCTGACTGACGGACCACAGAAGAAGAAGAAGAAGAAGAAGAAGGGGGCTACGCCTCGCACAAGTCCTATACTTTCTACGCTGTACTTTTACTGCGTGATTCTTAGAGTCATCTAAGGTCCTTCATGTCTACACTGTTAAAAAGAAAAAGTTGAGGAAACTTGAACTTTCGAAGCGACAAACTTCAATAAAAACTTTAAGCTCTGAGTTCATTTTTTACATCTATTGATTTATTCCAAATCAGAGAAAAACATATTATTTTACATTTTCACAGCTCAGAATTTTTACCTCTGTTATTTCACTTAAAGTAACTCAAACCTGTGTGCTGCACTCACTAGAAATTCTTGAAATGAGCAAGTTATGTTTCCATAATAACTCAATTTAATGAGTTGAGGAAACAATCCATTGGACATTTAGTCATAAATGAAAAAAAAACAGAGTCAATGTTGTTTTGTTTTTTTTCTCCTGCAGGTTAACAGAACTTTCTCACTTTGTAATGAATCACAGATTAAGATTCAAAGTTATCAGGACTCATTTATCTTCTGTTGATGCAAGATAGCAGCTTGATTTGTTGGCGCAATTTGAATTTTGTACTTTAAAAGCTGATAATTCATGTTTCTAACGTCTAACTACTTGTAATTCTTAAGTCAAAGGATATAATTTGCAGGGATTCATATCTGAGCGGCTCAATATATCTTCTGTTTCCTCGGGATGAGACTCTTTGTGGCTGATGAAGACAATTTTTAAAGGGTCAGTTGATCAAATTACAAACAAATTATTTCTCACTCTCTTTCTATAACTGTCTTCTCTCCTTTTTGTAACATAGACTGAGACAATATTTGATTTTATACTTGTCTTGCCAGGCAGATAGTTTTGGTTTTAATTACTAAAACATGCCGAAATTACATTTTAAAAATCATAACAGCATCTTTATTTAATCCACAAACCTCACTGTCAATGTTTTTTTCCTATAAATCTTACTATATCACAATATGCATCAATATCACAGTATTAAATTACATCATCGTTGTATCGAGGATTTTATCCATATCGCCCTCACTTATCTTAGTGGTATTGAGCCATGTGGGTGGTTTTGATTTTACGGTATGAGGTTTTGAGATGACTGATGAGATTTCTCAGACTCTCAGGGACTATTTCTTTGGTAGAAAGTAGTTCCAATTAAAAAAAAACAACTATTGATACGTCTGAGACTGAAAGTTTGTTCTTGACCTTGGAAACTGCTGCTGACAAAACAGTCTCACCACAAAGTTCATTTAGAAGCTGCTCAGGAGCTTTCGACTGTATTACGGGATCTCGGATGTGGAGTTTGTCCAGTTGCAACAAAAAATGGGCCGACGTGGATGAGAAGTCCTTGGATATATGGAAATTTGAACTTTTAAAAATTCTGTGATAACTGCGCAAAATCCATCAACTGCAGAAGATCATGTGAGATGATTGAAAGCTCCAGAACAGCTACTGAATGGACCTCATGGTGAGATTCAATCCAGTGAATTAAATACCTGACAAATAATAGATATATTACTATAAAGCAGTCCTGCTCATTGATTGGACAAACATATGATGCCTTTTTGTATACTGTCATATCACCAAACCCTACAATAAAAGAAAATGGTTGGCGTTTTTTTTGTAAATTGGGTTAACTGAACTTTTAACCCTTGTTTTAATTCAAATATTCAAAGGAATGGGACGCTCTGATGGCCTAATGGTTAGAGCACATACCACATGACCGCAACGTCCGCGGTTCAACTCCTGGGACCCATGTTGCATGTGATATCCCTCCCCCTGTGCTTCCTGTCTCTCCCCGCTGACTCAAGTAAAGGCAAAATGCCAAAAAAATAATCTTAAAAAAAACGAGTAAATGTAATTCCTTTGACTTTAGGTGTGTAAAGTAATGAGTTGAAGGTTTTTGCTCAAATGCTGAGCTGTTCAAAGATACTTTTCAAACGTCAATGACTTCATTTGAAACTAGTATAAAGGAAGATGTAAAAAAAAAAAAAAAAAAAAAAAAAAAAAAAAAAGACTCCATAAGTTTAACGATGCTCTGCGAGGCCGTCATGAGGGAATTGTAACAACACCACAGGAGACGGAAAACAACATAGCAGGCAACTAAATCTCCATTTCCAGTAAAGGTCAGCAAGGCTGAAAATGACTTGTTTGGAATACTTTTCATTCATGGAATGACACTTAAGTTGACTGGACACACATTCTGGGTTTCATCAGCACAATAAATTCATTCATTCAGCTCCTCGGGACAGCCATGATCCAATTTTGGACACTGACCATCGATGAAATAATTGTAGGTTAAGAGTCACGCTCTAGAGCGCTGATATCTGATTTGATGTGCTTCCAGATCAGGGTTTTCCAAGCCAGCTCAGTGAGTCAGACCAGCAACTTTTCAGTCACAGATTTAATTCTTTTGCACTCTCCTCATTTGTTAGGACTTGTTATCAAAAGGATTCAAAAGTACAAGAAAAGTCCAATAAACAGCCATCCTTGTATCTCCCATCAAAACACGCCAGTTGACTCATTTAAATTCAATCTCAAGAATCCTGTTTGGCCCCCCAACAGCTCAATTAAAGCTTCATCTTGTTTTCCATATAATTTCCTGAAGTGACAGGAAGTGAAACAAAGATTTGCTGTTAAGTAGAGTAACACACATGAACATGCCTCATTACTCACACGCCCCAAAGTTAAACAAGTGGAATGCATGTCTGGCGTGAGCATAAACATTTCCGGCCAGATTGCATTACTTAGTAGGCGATGCTGAGTACATTTTTGAGTATAACTTACGACTGAGTCATGGGCTGACATCTAACCTGGTCCCGACCACAGACTCTACAGTATCTATGTGTCGGAGACGTGGGAGGAGACGAGTATATAATACCGCTGGGAGGCGGAGGGTGAAAAATGTGCAGTATGTCTCCAAACCTGTGTTAATGCACAATGGACTGACATCAGATATGAGTCAACCAGTCAAACCACCATGTTAGTTTAGGTAAACATTTGCCAATTAGTATTAAACACAAAGTACAATTGAGGCTGACGGGAATGTCATCAGTTGTTTTTTTAAGTACACCAGTGTTTTGTCAAGTCAAGTCAAATTTATTTATATAGCACATTTCATACGACAGGCGTAAACTCAATGTGCTTAAAAAAACTTTGGCTAATGGACAATTTGAATTTTGATCTGATGATGACCAAAGTTATTGCAAACTTTGGCTGTATTTTAGTGTATTTTACATCCATTTCAGTGTATCCAGTCCATTTTAATGTTTTTATCCTTTCCTGTCCTTTTCAGTGTTTCAGTGTTTCATCCTCTGAGGCACTTTGTAACTACTGTTTTGAAAAAGTGCTGTGCAAATTAAGTTATAATATGATTATTGGTTCATCCTGACGGGGAACATAAACATCTGTACAAAATTTCATGTCAATCCAACAGTTGTTGAGACATTTCAATCAAAACCACAAATGTGAACTCATGGTGATCTTTTAAAGTCATTACAGTAGGATTCAGCATCTGGAAACCATGAATATACAATCACCGAGCACTTTATTAGGAACAACTGTGCACCAGATTAATATCTCGTGGGAACAAGATAAAAAAAATACCACTTTTTGGGACTTTAGGTACTCTGTAAAAAACACAGCAAATTGACTATTCAAATAAAGCAATGAACGCCGCCATGTTTCTAACATACTTGAGAAATCAGCAAACTATTAAAAGCTATAAATGTAACTTACCCCTGTGGTCTTCAAAGCACAGGCCTGTCATGCCTTAACTGTGCAGATATTAACCTGTTCCCACGAGATAAAAAAAAAAAATACCGCCTTTTGGGACTTTAGTAATCCAAAACAACAGCTCTGCCAAAAACTGTACTTTTATGAAGCGTATACATGCTCTGTTTTGTTGACATTGTCAGAAAGGTGATAATTCTATTAATCTATTCTATATTTTGTCCAACCCTCCAACCCATTAACACACATGAAAGGGGAAAAGTGGTAGGAACACTTTTCAATATACAGTAATACACTCCAGTACACCAACACCATCACCATAAATTCAATTTTATTGAAATGTCCCTTATGTTCAGTCCATCCCATTAACCATCGACCTCTGTTGTGGGTGGTGTTGGTGTACCGGAGTGTATATATACTGAAAAGTGTTCCTACTACTTTCCCCCCTTCATGTATGTTAATGGGAGGGACAACATATAGAATGGAGAAATAGAATTATCACCTTTCTGACAATGTCAACAAAAAGTGAAAATGTATATGCTTCATAAAAGTAGAATTTAAGCAGAGCTATTATGTTTGATTGCTTTAAATTGCAGAGGTGTTGCTCATAAAGTAAAATCCATCCGCATGTTGAAAAAATGTCACTGGATAAGTGAAACTTTGATCAGCTGCTGGCTCTAGAGAGAAAAGTCAAGGCATCACCAAGTTGTTTGGGATTCATCCTTTAGGCACCATGAATGTCTGCACCAAATTTCATGGTAGTCTGAACAATAGTTGTTGAGATATTTGAGTCTGGAGCAAAGTGGCGGACAGACCAACACTGTCATCGCCGCTAGCACTGCTAAAAAAAAAAAAAAAAACACAAAAAAAAAAACCCAGTCATAATGATAACTGCCTTTTGGGAGAAATACAGCAGTGAAGAGTAAAACAGAAAACAGGCATTGTGTCACTGAAACCAAATGAAATGTGACTCTGGGATGGAGTGGTGGTGAAACCGAGGAATGCATACCAGAGATGGACTCTTCCCAGTCAGACTCTCCATCATTGTGTTTGTCAGCAGCTCTGTTTCCTCAGGACGCCGCCTCCATCCCCTCCATGTGGTGGTGATGTTTCAGGCCGGTCGTGACTAATGTAGAAGTCACTGGGACATTCAAATACTTTTCTAGTTAATGTAGGGAAGCTTTACAATGTCTTTTCTTTTTAATCCAAACAGGGAAATATTAGAGCTATGGCTCACTGATACCACCTTAAAATGAGCTTTTAAGAATGTTAAAACACACTTAAAAGTTCATGTTGGATGAAAGAATAATCAAATTAGTCCATTACTTCTAACATTTCCCCATTACCTTTAAAATCTCCTTTTGATTTCAGCACATTATTAGGAGTTTTATGGATAAATTACACCAACTATTAGAATGAAATCATAGGATCACAAAGGCTTTGTGTGCACCTACATTTTCATGTCAAGTTCACGTTTAAGGTGTTACAAGGTTCATGGATTAATCTGCAACTATAAAACAACTAATAAACATTAACTATCTCCAGCTTCTCTGTGGTGAGAATTATGCTGCTGTGCTTTGTTTTATGGGACAGTAAAGTGAAAATGTTCAGTTTTGGGCTGTTGGGTCACAAAAAAAAAACAATAGATTTGAAGACATTACGTTGGGTTTTCGGAAACTGTGGCTGACAATTTACCCTTTTTTGGACATTTCACACAACAAATGTTTACTCTAGGAAATAGTTGGTAGATTAATCAGTAATCATACTAATCCCACTGTGGTTGAAAAGGGCTTGTATTGTCTACACATCATTAACAGTAACAAACTTGTGCTTTTATGCGCATTTTTTGTGCATTAATGTTGTTCTACACATACAATCAATAATGAAATTGGGAAAATTGTACAAACAGATGTGGCTGCAGCTGTAATTGCCCAATAGGTAAAGTTAATTAACATTCAACAGAATATACTGTATGTGATGTTCTGGCGCTTCCTAGTGATAAACTCCGATACTGCACGTAGAGAACATGCAGATTTACAAGCTTTGACTTTCACAAGCATCTTCTAATCAACACACACATATAAGGAAACAATTTTCCAAGCATCTATTTGTGTAAACAGTTTAAGGGATGCAAGGTTACCATTGAGAAAAGCCAGACAACGCTGTGTGTGTACAGCCATTGGCTCAAACTCGGAGACGCCTGTTTACTTAAGTTACTATTTTCATAAAACAAACAGCGCTGTCACAAGAGAATGCGCTGGCTGTTCTCTGTATCAGCTAAATAAACACTTTGATCATATTTGGATCTTTAAGAAAAACAGTATGAAAAAAAAAAAAAATCTATAACTTTTATGGACCATATGTGTGGGAACTCCATCCAACAATTTGGTCAATTACAAAAGGCTCATTAGAGCTCTCTGGCACGTCTGACACATACAAGAATAGAGGTGATAATTACAGCCAGGCATCAAGTTAGACAACTCACAGCCTCCAACAAGTCCTGCTGTAACGAGCGATACAAAGCACTGCCTTCAGTAACATCTACAGACTTAAGATCTTTTAATAAATAACCCAAAAACATACTCACGTTACTGGTGTTTTATTATTTTTTTGCAAAACAAAAAAATGTAATAAAAGAATCCAGGGGCATTCAGGGGTTATACGGGTATGTGACGATTAACAAAAAAAAAAAAAAAGCAAAACTTTCTTACAATGGGAAACATGGTAATTAGCTACATAATAAATACAGTCTTTTTTTTTTTTTTTTAAACACTATACAAGATGGTGCGTTACTGGAGGTGAGCCTCGTCAGGCCCCGAGTAACATGCAGGGTGGTGGGTGGCTGGGGGGGAAGGGGGGGGAATGTTTCGAGCAATACGCACAGTACAGACTGAAACATGACAAAAAAAATTAAAATAAAAGGCATACAAAGTTCACAAAGTCCAGAAATATTGTGTTTCTCTACATGTATCCTCTCGTGTGTTTTCCAGGTCTTCCAGTCGTCTTTGTTAGGTTGAATAATCCTGCAGGAGGAAGGAGAACATGATTAAACTAAAAAGACAGTCACCACTGTATTTTTTAGATAAATTAAAACATGAAAAGAACTCAACTTACAGCTCTCGGCTTTTTGTTAACCTTCATGTCAAACCTGCAACAACAATAAAGGAAGCATTAGATATGAACGGATCATAAAGCTCGTTCTGAGAGGAAAGCGGCGTCACTACTAAACCATGAAGAAGCCTAAAAAAAACAAAAAAAAAAACAAGCCAATAACAAGAACGCTAATAACCATGTGTCTGTTCTTGTTTGTGCACAAACCTGTAGCCAAAACCAACATCCGACAACACCAGCAATGTTATTTATTGCTGGGATTGGCGAAGCAAACTCAAAATGAAATCTGGGATCAGAAATATTAATGATAAAATCGCCCAGTAACAAGCAACAAAATCTAATGGGAGTTTAGAGTGATGGATGCTGATATGCATTCAAAAAAAAAAAAAATAAAATAAAGAATGAAGTGTTGGACATGCAGTATGACTGAATAACTAGCAGGCTTCAACTCAAAACTCTAGGTCAACAGAGGCAAGGCATAAAGAGAGAGCAGGAGAAACTGTGGAAGGAGTTAAGGATGGAGTTTACGGCAGGCAGGATGTAAACACCACAGGAGCAGGAAGTAAAATTCAGACTTACTCAAAGTCATAATCAAACATGGCAGAAGGGCTGGAGGGGGGCGGCAGTAGGGGGGGAAGGAAGAGAGGCAGCAGCTGTTAGTTCACCAACCTGAGTCTAAGCCCTACGTCTACATAACACTGCAGTCCCCGACTTTACAGAGTGAGAGAACCGCTTCATCGCAGTGTGTTTAGGTGGAGCGCCTGCTGTGTTAATAAGTGGTTAGGACAGTAAAGCATGAGTCAGGAAATACAGGTTGACAATAAATAGGTGGGTAATACAGTGACGTTAAACACTGGAAAGATCTTCTTTGGATATGTAAATATAAAACAACAATTCTACTTAACAAACCAGTTTGGTCACTAAATTAGAATGCACTGTAACTACTCTTATATTAACGAAGCTACTTTCAGTAATAAACAATGCATTTACATGCACTTCAGCGTCAGTGGTTCCTAACATAGTGTCTGGATCCCGCAAGATAGAGGGGGAGGGAAAGGATAAGAAAGAAAAACATGTTTCTTTTACACAAAATTAGTACTTTTCTTGTGTTATACTGGATACTTTCATCTCCTCAGGCCTCTAAACATTTTGTCAAATGATACAAAGCAGTGGTGAGGATATCCTTCTCCATGGATACATGTAATCGTCTCCAGACTGCAGACCTGCGTGTCAGGCAACTGGTTGGTTGGTTGAACACCTGTCCGTGTTTGCCAACATGCAAACAAGAGAAGTATAATTCCAGTCTAAAGAGGAAAATTCACTCTTAGGTTGAACTGCTTACAAACCAGGTTTATACTGAGGTTGTAACCTGAGATGACGAGTCTCTCTCTCTCTCTCTCACACACACACACACACTCATTTTAAATGGATCACAAGCTAAAAGTATTGGGAACTGCTGACTCGAGTAACAACGTTAACGCGTCATATGCTCCAACCGAAATGATTGTCAGATGGTTGAACCACTTCGGAAACCCATTCCCCGAACACATTTCTGATGTTGGAATTTTGAACTTTCTGAAACTGACAATCACGATCATTTCATGCGGCGACCGGCCAGCTGTAAGACGGTGAGAGAGACAGGATTTCAACCTCTCTCTCTCGAACCCTTTTCTTCCCTCATTCATACATACTTTAAGCGATTTTTGCATCTCATCTCTCTTCATGACGGACATTTTTTAAACCCCGAGTGTGGGGCCTCAGCACTCCTCGCCTTTACTGTTGGCTTTCTGCAGTATTTTTTCCTTGATTCATACAAGTCATGTTAACAAGAAACTTGAATATTGTAATTGGAGTAGGAGATTAGGGGACTTCCTCACTAGATTTCCCCTGGAGAAAGTCATTTTCATCATTACACACTGTGATATATCCTCATATTAACAGTAATGTAACTGTAAGTCAGACTAAAACTGACACTATGTAGCCTAAATAAGTCTTTGCAGCAGAACAATTGACCATTTGTACAATTCAGACACATTCACCGTCAATAATGTGTCTGAATTGAGATCAGAGGGCAACATCTTGTATCATTAATACATTTAAAATAAGCTATGAATCCTCAGAGAGGTTGAGGGTGAAATTGGATTAATGACCCGTTACGTGTCAGTTTACAGTATCCAGGTTACCACAGCACAGTGCATGTAAACACATTGCAGTGAAGCCTGATTTCTTGTGTATAAGCAAATTCACTCATTGTCTATAGAACAGATTAGGCTGCTGTTAATAAACACCACACTTTATTTTCTACCTGTGTCTGTTTTTATTCTTCCTCTTCTTGTGGCTTCCGTGATGGCTGCCGGAGGAGGAGGAGGAGGCAGCCTTTTGGGGCTTTAGGTCCTGCAGCGTCGAGTCCACGTCCTCCGTGTCCTCCTGGCTGGGCTCGTTTTCTTGGTTTTGGAGATCTGGAGATGCGTCGCTCTCTGTGCCGCTGCCTGCCTCGCCTGACGAGGTTCAAACGACAGCACAGACTCAGTATGACATTTACTAATCAGAACATCGAAAATCTTCCCAATGCTGCTCAATTTGGAAAGATTAATATAAAACGACTCACGTTTTTCACTCATGTGATCCGGTATCCCGCCGAGTGCACATACCGCCTGCCAATCAAAAGAGAGAGTGAGTTGAATAAACGGTTCTTTTCCTGTCATGCAGCAAATTAATAACTGAAATACTGCGTGAAATAGCCGAGCGAGAGAAGGACTTACTGCGACTGACGTGACAGACGACTTGCTGAATAAACGCTCTGCCTCCTTGAATTTCCTATTTCTTCTATCAGTCTTACTGTTGGAGTTCCTGTTAGAATTGCAAAAAAAACCACACACACACACACACACACACACACACAAACAGTGTTAAAGCATTATCTCACCTCACGAATTAAATAAATAAAAATACAGAGAGCCAAGGATTTATGTGTCGTTATGTACTTACTTTTGGTTGGTGAGGTATCGGTCCCATCCTCTGATGATGTTGCCATACATCTGAGTGTCTTCTAAGTAGCTGCCCTCAAATGCATATATCTGTCTTTCCAGGTTCACCAGCGTCTCCTAGAAGAAATTGTGTCAAATTGGAATTAATGTTGCACGTTTATGTCGCTACACATTTAAAATATCTGGTCGTCTTTATATAATTAGAAATAGCAACACCAACTAGTCACACTCTGAAAAGCATCTTATGAGTAACTCTGACTGCAGCAGCTTTACAAGAGGTGAGTTTGGCCCACAATGTGTTAGTATGTGAACGTTATCACACTTCAACTACAGAGGCGTGTTCTGCAAAAAAGCGAGACAAATATGGTACTAGTTCATGGTGGTTAGATCTAAGGTGGATTTGCAGCTATATCATGTCATCTACTGAGGATATGATTTGGTTTTAAGGGAAGAGTTGGATAGATAAAGTTCATTACAAGCATACAGACTGCCGCAGACATTAGATCTGGACCTGTATAATCTGAACTGCAGGTACAGAATAACCAAACAGTATAGCAATACTTTTTACTTATTCATGTACACAATAAGAGGGTACTGGGACATTACTTGGAAAATACTTTAGATTCAATTATTGCACTTTTAAGTTAATCTTAGGTATACTTAAGATTAATCTGTTGGTTATTTTCTCGATTAATTGATTAGTTGTTCGGTCCATAAAATGTCAGAAAATGGTTCCCAAAGCCAAATGTGATGTCCTCAAATGTTTCGTTTTGTCCACAACTCAAAGATATTCAGTTTACTGTCATAGAAGACTAAAGAAATCAGAAAATATTCACGTTTGAGAAGCTGGAACCAGAGAATTTGGACATCTTTTTCTTAAAAGAAGACTAAATACTAGGGATGCACAATATTATCGGCACATCATCGGTATCGGCCGAAATGAACATTTTCTGCCGATTATGAGAGGCCGATTTGTTGCCTTCTCCTCTGCTGCATAACTGACGGACTGTTTCAGCTAATGTTAGCCCAGCTCTCCGTGTGGATCCAACCGGAGCACCGAGCCCCGGTTTGTTAGTCAGGTTAAAGTGGGAAGATGCAGCTGATCTGACGGGCAGCTTGAGTGAAGTGGAGCCTGTGGAGGGAAGCACTGGGACCGTCAGGGTAAAATAGTGTGCGGAGGAGCTGCTCTGTTCAGCTGCACAGATAGGAAACACGTGGGCTGACAGGATGTACCACTCTGTTTGGTTTATAACGGCGGTTGGCAACCAGCGTATTAGGTGCATTACCACCACCTTCTGCTTCGGAGTGTGGACCAGAGATAAAATCCTACACATTAATCCTGTCTGTCTAATAAACTCAAAGAAAACTCTACTGCTCCACCCACTTGGCAAGTTCATTAAAGTTTTAACGCTGAGCTCCTGAACTCCAGTCTTCCTAAGTTCTTCCTTCATATATTGTCTTTCTTGATCATACTTAGTACAATCTATGACTGCATGTGTAATAGTCTCCTCAGCCAGCTGGAAAAAATATGTGCATATATCGGTATCTGCAATCGGCCACAATGAGTTGGAAATATCGGCATATCGGATATTGGCAAAAAACCCAATATCGTGCATCCCTACTAAATACGATTAATCCGGACAAGGCAAAACAGGTCTAGGTGCAAGAATCAGATTTCATTTACAAGTACAAGGGATTCAATGTGTTTCAGATTTCAACAGAAAAAGCAATAAACATGAACATCAAACAATAAACATAAACAAAAACATAACCGTATGAGAAAAGGACAGTAATTTACATTTCTTTGTAGTGGGGGTGTACTATATGCTGGCATATTTACATAAAAACAATGTGTGTGCAAAAAAGCAGAATATAGAAGTACAAAGACTATGTGCATGCATATTGACATGATAAAAACTGCAAAAACACAGATAAATAGAAATCTGAATATAAATAGATATAAATATAAATTTGAGTATAAATAAACTGTGTGTGTATTTACAGGATAAATATGTACAGGTAACAATTTACATACATCTACACAGTGCAGAGCAGACAAAGGTACAGTAAACACAGTATGAATTATATTGAGATGAGTTTTCTTCTTAATTTAAAATTGTGTTTTGTTTATACGTGGCTTATGTGTGTGACGCTGGCATTTCTCATGTATGCAGGTCAAAATGTTTTGAGCCTGAATATATGATCGCTAATCAACCTGCATATTGATATAAAATAAGTCCATGTCGCTGAAATATCGCGAGAACTACGCTAACGTTACACCGGGCGGCAGCTAACATGTAGCGGTTAGCTGGATATTTTTTTTTCAGCCAAAAACGCTGCAACAAAAAACTGATGTTATCAAATAAAATGTATTCGAAAAGCTAGCAACACATGCGTTTTATAAACTGCACCAACGCCCAATATCTAGCATTAACTAGTGAATTAATCTAGCAAGTAGAGTTGGTAGAGGCCTAAGCTAGGTTAGCAGCGTGCTCACTCTGAATAAAACGTTTACATTTACGCTGCAATTAGCGCCAGCCACGGTTGTACATGACAAGAAACTTGACAAATCTATAACGCTGCTTTCATCTTTAGACGAATATACGGTAAAATAAACTTACAGCGAGCTCCTGTTTCCTCTTCACCAGTTCAGCGAGCTCCCGGCGGGTGTCCGGGATCTGTGGTGGAGTCGCTTTCGCATGCATCGCCATGATGGATCGAGCTATCTGGGAAACACAACAGTGGCGGGTTTGGTTTTAAAACGACTGATCAACGGTCGTTGTCACCGACAGATGGCGCCACAGGACCACGCGCTGTTTTTACGTCGCCATAGAAACCTGCCATAGCAACATGCCAGGATTTTATACATGTCTACAGATTTACCTGCGCTTTATTCAGCTGAACTATGGGCAACATGTACCGAGGACTTACTAAAAGTGAGTCTACATACTGTGAGAATAAGTTATAACTTCTGTGGGTTGCGGCACCAAAATATTTGGAATAGTTTTAAGTTTTCGATCAAATGTTTCCCCTTCATTGACACTTTTAAGACGAAACTCAAGCATATTTCAATGGCCTGTGGTTGCTCTTGTATGGAATAAAATTGGGGCCATATGCATGGCTTTAGTATGTTTTTGTAATCTTTATTTATTTATAAATTTATCTTACAGTTTTTATTCTGTTTTTCACATTTGTGCATATATTTTTGATATTGCCTTGTATTTTATCATTGTCCTTCTTTGTTGTTATTTGTGCCTTTTTACTAGCCTACTGATGTCATTTCATTCTCTACTGTTGTGCCTTTTACTGTCACTTTGGTCAACTCCAGCTGTTTTTAAATTTAAACTCAATTTGATTTGATTTACATTCTTTTCATCCTTTTTTTTTTTAGACAAGAAGATCCCTGATTGCAGCGTTTCATCTTCAATACCAACAAAATACCAAACTGTGGTGATAAAAAATCAAGAAAAGAAAGGGTTTTCATCTCAAGCAAAGAGATTCCCATCACAAGTCTGTCTGGTAGGGAATCTGACCCCGTCAACTCATCTTAATACAAGTTTTACACATCTTAAAAGAGTTATGTAACATAACCATAATGTGTATTTGTTTCAGAATGAAAACCCAGGACCAGGCAGCTATGTTTGTGTGTCCAGCACTGAGGTTCAAAGTCCCTCTTTTTCAAAGAAAGGCACCACAGGCTTTGTTGCATCCAAGGTCAGATCCCCTGAGTTATTTTCACTTTCTTTCTTTCTATTCCACGTTCTCCTATACTTTGGACATTAACATTTTCCATACAAAAATATGATTACTTTATAAAATATGATGCATTGGTATATATAAAACTACCCAACAGTATGTAAAATAGTTCAAATCCGCTCCACTTCAACCAACCACAAAAGTAAAATGCTTCCTACACATGAATGTATCAGTAATAATAATCCAGTAATATAACTTTATTAGAGCTGTAATGATTGGTCAATTAATCGATTAGTTGATTGACAGAAAATTAATCTTCAGCTGTTTTGATAATCAAATGCTTGTTTTAGTGATTTTTAATTTTTTTTTTAGCAAAAATGCCAAAATTGAGCTGGTTTCAGGTTCTCAAATTCAGCGATTTAAACTGAATATCTTTGGCTTTTGGACTGTTAGTCAGACAAAATAAGACGTTTGAAGACGTCACATTGGGCTGTGTGGAGCTATAATGAATAACTATATAATTTCACTACAAAACAAAAAAGATTAATTGATTAATTTGAAAGACTAATTAGTAGATTAATCAGTAATGTAAATAATTGTTAGTTGTGGCCCCAAATTTTATATATAATAGTATAGAGGCAATTTTTTTGGCATTATTACTTTTAATACTATCATAAGGAATATTTTTAATGCAGGACTTACTTGGAGCAATGAAAGTATCCACAATGTGTACGTTTTTATTCCCCAAGATTGATAAAACCCCCAAATTTCCACAAAAATACAAAGGACATGTCCTTGGTGTCTTGAATGGTCCCTGATGCTGAGTTTGTATTCAGCTGAGAGGTTTTGAACTGACCCATTTCATCACCAGGAGCATTAAAATGCTTCGTCATATAATCCTCTGTGCCAGGCTGCCAGAGCTTCCAGTGTCCCACAGAGAGGCATACCAGGACCAAATGCATACAACCTGCCGGGCGGCTTTCTGAACAAATACGACTTTAATACTGGAGTCTCCAGAGTGTTCAGATTGCCTGTGGCTGTGCAGCTGGACAGTCCGAAGCACAAAACTCCAGCCCCAAATCAGTATGACGTACGTATGTATATGAATTATCCAAACATCAGTCGATCTTTTGAGACTGTGCTGTGTGTCTTTTTTAGTTTATGTGTCGCTGCTTGTTTCCTTTTTCTGTGCAGGTCCATTATGGTAGTGCAGAGAGAAAGTTTGCGATGGCCGGTACATCATCTTTCCTGTCAAAAACTGGACGCGACTCTTTTTGCCTAAACCAAAATGTGCCATCACCATGTAATTATCTCTATTTCTCTAATTTCTCTGTGTAAAATCATCCATAATTTCATGTTATCTATATGTTTTTTAATGTTTTCCATTTGTCTTATTCACAATTTCATCTCTTTTATCTTTACTATTACATCATAAATATGTTAAAGGCCACTATGAAGTGAACAGCAACTTACTCCACAATGGCCCCAAGGCAGTCATGTCCCCCTTCAAATCAAAAACTCAGAGAAACCCCCCTCTATTGGATAAAGGTGTGCCAGGTCCAGGAGCCTACAGTCCACATCAGACCCCTGCACCTGTGAAGAAAACCATCCTCCCGTGAGTAAACCCGCAATATTTACCGGCTTTGAATGTGTGTTCCCCAGTTATTTCTTTGTCAATAATCAAAAAAACGTACATCCTCTCAACTGTTCTTCCAGGAGGAGATATTATCTGGCAATATCAGCGCCTCCTCTCATTGTTCCTAAGGACCCTCCGTTGCCAGGCCCTGGGCAGTATAACCTCAGGAATTATGACGGTCTGCCCAAACATCCCGTGCCTTCTGCTGCGTTTGCATCCAGAACTGAAAGGATACCCCAAGACTCACGGGCCAATATGAGGCCAGGCCCAGGTAATGCCTTACAGGAAAAACTCTTTGAATAAATCTGTTAGAAAAATAGCTTTACCTTGCAGTTTACAGAGCATTTTGTTTGTTGGTATGTATTGTTATTATTTTTGTAAATAACTAAACAAGTGATGTGATGACGTAGCAGAAAACCTTTCACTTCCGTAAAACACAATGACTACTAAACATCAGGATTTCGTGTCAATCTCAAATCAAAAAGAAAGAGCTAATCAAGACTCCTTTTCATAGATTTCATACACAACCGCAGAGGAGGCAGAGATACTGATTTCTGCTAGGGCATGGCTGTGGTGTAACACGCCACAACTTTCACACAACTAGTTTGCTCAGTATAGACACAAACAGATTTTTACAGTTTTAAATACATACATTGGGAGGCAGATTGGGGATGCTTTAAATTTGCAGTCCTGCTCTGGGAGCTGTTGAAATCAAATGTAGGAAATGTAGGAAATTGCTGACTTAAGTATATGTAAATTAGGCATAAGGAAAAGTAGGCACACATTAAACTTTAATTACATTTCATTATAAAATAATTCCTGGAGTCTGCCTATTCGAGGCTGGATTATTTTTTCTTTAACCCCATCAGTCCCACTGAGTAAATGAGGCTTACGTGCAAACCGATCACTGTCAATCTACATATCTGTTCCTTATAAGCAAAAGTAGCTATCACGGCTGTCCGAGCAACATATGTGCATCATGTTTGGTTGTGTTACTCTTTCCTTATGTCAAGAAGAGGCTAGAAAGTCTTAACTAGTGCTACTGTAAGTAGTTTACTTACTTTGTTACTAGTTGGTTGGTTAAATAATTCACATTCTAGGTTTTGACCCCTGACCCCTATACAGCCAGCAAGGTCAGTGAGGTTTGACTGCAGTAAAAGTTGGTTAAAGGTTTGTTTTTGCAGTTCATCGAATTTCACGTGTTATTTGTTGTTAATGGTGCCGTTGTAACCTCAAAGTCTCTGTCAGTTACACCACAAACCTCACAGATCTCACTGATTAGTTGGATTACTGTTCTGTCATGAGCTATTACATTTGAAACCTTTAGAAATGTGATAAATGCATTTTTGGGGGCAAACCTAAATTCTATATGAGACGAATCCATCATAAATATACGGTATATATATTTTCCCTCATCTGTTTATTATTTTCAAGGCATGGAAGAAACTATATAAAGTGGTTACATCAGTTCCAGCTGCCAAAATAGTCATCACCACTATAACAAGCAGTAAGACAGCACGATTGTACATGAATGAAACAAAGAAAAACAAAAAAACATTGTAAATGTTTAATGCAAATATTCTCATCAGATGTTGTTGTGAAAAAGCAAATGTGTAACACATTATTAACTCGAAACTGACACATTTAAACAGGAAGTTCCTTTAATTTAGGGGATTTTAGCGAGAGCTTCGTTGGTCTCACTGAATGTTCATCTCTGTCTCGTATCGCCTGGAGCAATTGAGAGGAGTAACTCCCCTGCAACTGGTAGCTGTCGCATTACATGAAGTTCACCTTGATTTCAGACAAAATTATAAATCATGCAGGCAGCGCACCAGTTATCGTCATGGGATATTAGACTCTCTAGCGGCAGGTAAAAGATGTCTATAAATCCTGACCGATGCACATTTTTTATATCATTTCAACTCGTTGCACGACTTTGTGAAGTGACATTAGTATGACTGGTGATAATGTTCATGTGAAGCATTAAGATGAACTTTCTCTTCCTCTTTTCAGGTTTCTATAATCCACAGATTCCGTCAAAGCAGTCCTTCTTTTACAACGACTCCAGGGTCTGGATTCCTGTATAAGGTTTCGAGGAGAACTGCACAGCAAATATGTAAATACATCAGACACATAAACTATGATTGTCTGTAAAATGCTTCTATACGAGGCCTGTGTCTGTGTTTAAATGTGCATGGGTTCAAATATGTCTGCCATTCTTTTAAATCATAAAAATGACATGTTTGCAACTATTCAGCCTCTATTTTTATGTCATAAGATGGAAACTTGTTGAGGTATTTTGGAACAATAACGGCGACGTCAGGCGACGCCAAAACACTTTAAAAGCCATTTGTTTTTATCCCTGATGCTCTTATCTGTGGATGATATGGCAGTACATGTCGCTGCAGTCACAACAGCTGCCGGTCCAGTCAGCGGTACGCCACAGTAACAGCTGAGAGCTTGAGATGACACCGCAGTGCCAACTGCTAGAGGGCAGAGCAGAGGGGTGGAGTGTGACTCTGTATGTGAGCAATGTGACTGACTGGGCATGAGGGAGGGATGGTGTTTAACCGGAAAGACAAATGGACACATCAGTCACTCCCTTCGTCAGATGTCATACTGGTGAAACAGTGACAATAAGACTTTTCTGACTCCATTTCTTCATCTTTGAAACATTTCTTCACGCTAGACGGAAATGACTGATTGAAACGAGATGGTATTTTTATGTACCTCGTGCTTATTTCCATCCACAAAGATGACGAAGGATGCAATCCAGTTTAAACCGCAGCGTCATCTGCTTGCAAGGAAATCAGCTGGAGATTTTTTCCCCCCAGCTTTGCTCTTGATAACCACACCAACTGTACATGCTTGACTCCCACTCTGCAGCAGCTGTAGTTATATTCAGACTCTGACTTCAGCAGTGTGCTCTCCAAATATGTGTACTCGCCCTGTAAAACCAAACCATTGTGTACTTGGAGGGGGGGGTTTACAATAAAAGGAGTATTTTATAACTCCCTCTCACAGAGCGAAATGTGCTCTCCCTCCGGTCAAACGTGCATTAGGAGGATTCAGACGAATGTTTTAAGTGTAACTGCGGGCTCTTTGTTGGAGTCCTCTTGGGTTGGAGTCTTTATGTGGTGCTTTTGTGGTAGTGAGTGTAGGAGGGGCAATTAACTACATGTCTCTGTGGGGTTATGGGAGGCTCTCTGGTCCTCCCCATGTCTCAGTCAGGTGCGGGCGAGTATGGACATGCACTCCCTCAAAGGAAGTCTCACTGAGAAGGCTCTTTGCTGTAGAAACAGTTCAAAGCCGCATGCACATTGGTTCAGTTTCTTATTGATCCTTCCAGATTAGAACTCCTTCCTTATCTATACATTTAGGTGCTCTAACGAGGCATATTAGGTGAGATTTGGCTTTAAATGCCCCCATAATGGGTTGGGAGATACAGTAAAACTAATTTGCCTGCATGAGTGGAGAGCTAATCATGTTGACTTGGGCTTCTGTCTGTTCCTTGGCAGTACATCAGTGGATTGCAGGCACAATTTGTTCTGCTGTAATTTCACAAGGCTTGTGTAAAACATTTCAAAGCACAGTGTATTTATGGATCCTTCAGAACATGACGGTATAACTGAATAACATTAGAAAAACATGCAAAAGTATTTGAGCTTTTCATGTCTTGTTTGTCCAACATATTTTGTTTGTTTAGCCACGCTAGCGGTATGGCTCCATGGATAGCAATGTTGGTCTGTTGGTTGGTCAGTCCACCACTTTGGTCCAGACTGAAATATCTCAACAACTATCGTATGGATTAACATGAAATTGGATGCAGATATTCGTGATCCCCAAAGAATGACTCCTAATGGCTTTGGTGATCCCTTAAATTTTCCTCTAGCGCCATCATGAGGTTGACATTTGTTGTTTTTAGTCATATATCTCAACAATTATCAGATGGATTACTATGAAATTTTGTACAGACATTTATTCCCTCCTTTAGATGAACTGTTGAAGGTGAGACTAAGTGGTTCATGGGTAATAACCGTCTTGATAAGACACAGAGGATGCAGAACTTCCTTTTAACGGTTTAACTGAGGTTATGAGGAGTTGTGTGGTCTACAGGAAACAAACCTATGCAAGATCCACAGAGAACAATCAGGTTACACAGTCTATGCAATCATAACACTATATACTGTAACATGAAAATAAGAGCAAATTCAAGGTTAGAAAGAGAATACATAGGGCCAATATAAACAATATTAATAAAATAATGAATGAACTACCCTTCAACATTATAACATATATCATATGCCTCCGTCATTGAAATACATTGCATATTTTAGCTGTAAGGAAAGGCTTCTCATTGCACTTGTACCAAGTCAGCTACTTGAGAATTTGTACATCTCTTTTGAGTCATTGTCCTGTAATGCTTGATTGTCTTTGCCTCCCTTTGAATAAATTCGTCTGCCCAATGACAAAATGTAAACATCTACAGATTCATACTGGTGCAGTGGATTGATAGATTTGACCTGAGGAGAGCTCAAAGTTTTAGTTGTGTCTGAATATCATCACCGGCGCAATAACGAGTCCCTTCACTGATCAAGATGTGCTCTCATAAATTAGGTCATTTGTTTATTTTGAGGTTATAGCCTTGAAAAAATCCACCCCACCCCTTCCCTTCTGTAACACATGACCTGCAGTAGCAACATCTTCTAGGAAAACAACATCGCTTTATAGTGTGATCAGTGTCAACAATTGCCTCTCAAACTGATCTCTGTTTGTTTTTCTGCTAGAAATAGAAATATTCTCTGGAACACATGGAAACGCAGCAACAAATACTGTCATATGAATATGGTAGTCTACTGGCCTGCATACTATATGTGTGATGATAGGAGATGAACACGATAGCCAAGGCTTATTGAGCGCAGCCTGCCTTTCCCTTAACTCTGTATTGCGTTTTCTCTCTTTGCATTTTCAAATGCCATTACTGCATCAACAAATCATTCTTTTAACAGACTCCAGACTCAACAACAGAGCCGCTCGCTCCCTCGCAGGCACCAGTGGTTCAGATCAAACTCCATTAGCCCAGATGGAGCTGCTTCTCTTCCCCTTTCATGTGTCGCAGTTCAGCCAGCGGATTGATTAGCAGTGTTTCTGCTTCACATGCTATCTTTAGCCTCTATGTACCAAAGAAACATTTCAAATGAAAAACAGCTTTTTAAGGAACTGCAACTTTGGTGGACTTAAGTTGTGAAATTAGAGTTTCAACTGATACTTTTAGATGTTAGGATGAGAAAAAAAGTAAATAAATGAAAAGGGGGATCCACCACAGTGAATGATCCGGATGTCAAGAAGTCTCTAGCATCAGCCGCAGCCCAAGTGTTTTCAATCCTCAAGTCTATAATGTCCTGAGTGTGTTCACTAAGCTAAGTGGGTCATGCATTTTTTATCAGTCTCTCATAACTCTTGTATACACTTTTAGCATTTAGCACAATTCGTCGTCATGTTATATTATATATCCTGCTGCCTGTTTACTATAAAGAGCCTTAAAAAACATTTTAATGGTGGATAATTTTGCATATATTTATACTCTCTGTCATCATTTACATCCTGCAGATTGAGGGGGAAAAAATGATGATAACAGAGATGACCTCATCTATAATTAATCTGAATTTTTTATCCAAATCTCTAAAAAGGCGTAGTGGGTGTGATTCTGGTCAGACTATTTATAAAATGCCTCCTTTAAAAAATGAATGACACTCCTTCCCAGCTCTGCAGAGGCCACTTCCATCCCCATCTGTGAGAGAAGAAGTAGACCATAACATTTTGCAGAATAATCACTGATACAGAAACATTTTAACATGATCCAAAATGATCTAACACTTGTATTATTTTCACATTACTATACAGGCTGTTCCTGATCATATTTGCCTAATAAAGCAGTGTTTAGTACAGCCATGGTGCTGTTTGCATTTCACAGTGGATAATTATTAGTTTTCTTGAGTTTTTAAATATATTTTTTCATCCTCCTGCTGCGACTCTTTTTATCAGATAAAACAGGGCAGCAGGCTTGAACGACTGACCTCCACTGTATGTTGCAGTGGCAGGAAGGTCGTATCAATTGTTTATCAGCTTGTCATCACCAATAGTCTGAACAGCATACTGGCAGATAACGCCTTTATGTTCACCAGAAAGATGATTTAAGGCTCCAGTATGCAATATTTTGTGCTTATATATCCCAAAACATTATATTCCTGCAGCTTAACTAAAGGATCTTTTGTCTGTTCATTGGTGTGAAAGCCTTTGAAGGTTATTTTTTGTTAATTTTTCATGTGATATTCCTGTGGGAGTTCTGTTTTCCTGTGGAAATTCAGGCATATACATCTATCAAAAATTAATATTATATGTATTTCACCCGATGGATTGTTATCTGTGAGGTAAATCATGTCTTTCACCGTTACTAACATCTAATTAAGAGCTAATTGTGCTGTAATTACACAGACAGACCTTTTAAAAACGCTGTTATGACAACTCACCTCCTTGTGAGTAGCAGGGCTGGTTACAGCTGCTGGAAATCATCTGATGGGTCAAACCATTCACCGAGTTCAAGAAACAGGTCACTTGTGTCCCGGTTCGACAGCTAAAATCAGTGAAAGAGGACAAAAGATGAATAAAATGTACCGTTTTACATTTTCAGTATATGTTGGACAGAGTTTTAGGTCACATATCCAATCGATAAGTGAGTTTCCTTCCTTTTCCAAACAGATGGTACAGTCCGGTTGTCCGGCATGCGGTTTTTTCGTGGCGTTCGGCGGCGTCAAGCTCAGGAGACTGAGAAAGTAACCGGAAATAAAGCAATCTCGCCTTCAGAATAAAATGATTGTGTTGGCATGTAACTCTTGAAATTAGATATTGTTTTTAAATTTAATTGCAATACAATTACATACAATTCTATAAATGCATTATTTGGTAAAAACATATTGAAGTATTAAATAGTTTAAGTGCTTAACTAACCCTAAACGAATTTCACAAGTAGCCTATGCATTTCAAGCATGATACTGCTAATACTACTACTACTACTACTATTACTACTACTACTACTACTACTACTAATAATAATAATAATAAAGTTTATTTGTATAGCATTTATCCAAACCAGCATTACAAAGTGCTTTACAATGAACACATAAAACACACCAATAACATACACAGTCATGTATGGCAAAACAGGCAGGCATGAGGAATAAGAATAAAGTACAGCACAACACAACAGTTAAGAGTAATAACTAAAATAAACATAATAATAAAAGAAAAATGATAAGAAAGCCTTTCGATAAAAATAAGTCCTCAAAAGTTGATTTAAAATAAGACACTAATGTGGCAAACCAGAGTTCCTCAGGTAGGTCATTGCACAGCCGAGGAGCCCTTTAGTCTTTAAACGTGAAGTGGGAACAGTCAGCAGGTTCCTGTCTGGGGACCTCTCTCATTAATTGGGCTATATCATTCAATTTAATCTTAACTTTAATATTATGTTTCCTGCCCTGTCTGTCATTGTTTATGTTTACTGTGACCCACCAAAGAGCTGTGGACATTTAAAAAATGAACTAAAAAAAATTAAGCAAACTCTAGTACAGAACATTAAATTGCAGCATTCATGTTTATTAATGTACACAGTCTCTCACAAAAACAACACTACAGATTATTTATCCAAGCTGTCTGCCACAAAATTTAGATTGTTGTGTTCACTTATTCATTATTGCCTTAGTCATATGTAAAACAACATACTTGCAACGATATGTAAAAGTTCATTCTTGACTTTGGAGACAATAATTTGACAAAAAAAACCCATACAAATCTAAATTTAAAGGCCAGCTACAAGCCTTTTCCGGAGCTTTCAACCACATCTCACAGATGGATGTTACTCAGTTGTCATGGCGACTGCAAGAGCTGTCTCTACGGCAACAGAGCAAACTCATCTAATGAAGAGAAACCTCAAGATGCAACTGAAAGCTCCAATAAAGCAAAGTGGAAACACACACATGAATTTGTTTTTATATTAAACAAAAAACAAGCAAACAAACAAACAAAAAGAAATACTATCTTTTTTATTTTGAAAATTTCTAACCGGATGTGACTAACGCATGTTTTGTAGCTTGCCTGTGGTTTTGTGGCACTGAAGCTTTTTTATTCTCACACTGTAGATTTTCCACTAAAGACAGTGTACACCCACAGGATCTGTGCCTTTTTTTCAAACAAGACACTGACGGCAGTTTATTCTCACTTAACATTTTAGACATTCCCCGCAGTTTTCAGTCGGATACTTCTTCATATCCACATTATTATTATTTTTTTGGCCACTTTTTCCTCTACTCCGGTTGGATTTACAAAGGGCGTGTTTGGGCTGATCTGTACCGGGAGTTTCATCTCCTGTACTTGAGCGACTCTGAGGAATGACAGCAACTGGAAAGGCACTGCGATCCGCCTGAATGGAAACAATGGATTATACAGACCTTGGACATAATTTGGAGCAGAAGCTGACTCTAACAGAGACATGTGAGTATACAGCCAATATAGAAATAGGTCATGAGTAATGTTGCATTAAAATTAAGATGGGAGTAGGGTGGTTTCTGATAATGAAACAGGTCATTTCCCTATTTCATCTTATTGTTTTTATAATAAAAGGGTGTGTATCAGTGACCAGAGAAATGCTCGGAAATTTTTACATTCAACAGCTGCAGATCAGATTTCTCCACCCATATCTTAAGACAGGATGTTCGTCCATCCTGGCAACACTCTGTAATTCCTCCACAGCAAAGTGCGGGCTGTCTGCATCTCTATAACCAGCAGAGATCCTGGAAAAATGCTGCACTGAGCCGTGGTCTTCATTACCAAACACGTCAGTGGTGCACAGGGTGAAAAATGGCCCTGACATAGACCTGAGACAGGAGCTTTCTCTGCCAAAAAACAACCACTTTAACAACAATATTACTGAGATATAAACAGATCCCTGCAGGAAAAGTCTTCATTCATCTCTCACTGGTGCAGGGATTGAGTGTCTTGCTCAAAGACACTTCAGCAGTGCAGCTACTGGCTTAAACATCTGCATCTCCAGCTGATGGTTTCAGCCTCTCTTGAAGTGGCCCACAGACCAGAGAATGATGCACATTTAATCTAGAGGAGAAGCCTCATGCAGACCTGCACACCTCCATTTCTGCCTTTGACCTGTGTATCTTGGTAGAAGGTGACTTTCTGCTCTGTGGCGTCCCCCCCCCCCCCCCCCCCTTCCTCTCCTCTCTGTTTGATGTGGAGAGCATTGGATGGAGGGAGAAACGTCTGCAGCAGCTTTTTATCACCGCAAAGGCAGGCTTGTCGATGCATGTGTGGGTGTCTATACATTGGAGGATGGGGAAGAAGAAGAGGAGCGGTGTAGAGCTGCAACGATGAAGCTGTTAGGCGATCGACAGGAAATTAACTATTTTGATAAACGATGAATCATTTTGAGCATTTCTTTAAGAAAAAATACTAAAATTCTCTCGTCCCAGCTTCTTAAATGTAATTATTTACTACTTCCTTTAGTCTTTTATGATAATAAATGAAATATCTTTGGTTTATGGACTGTTTGGGACAAAACAAGACATTTGAGGGTGCACCTTGGGCATTTTTCACCATTTTCTGACATTTTCTAGACCAAACAACTAATCAATTTATCAAGAAAATAATCAACAGATTAACTGACAATGAAAATAATCGTTAGTTGCAGCAGTGTGTTTAAGAGGAGAGAGAGAGAGGACTTTTAAAAGGTGTTTTTTTGCTATAAAATGCAGTTTAATCATTGAATCTTTGTGTTAATTCTTATATTTTGGTGTAATTTTGGTGTCAGAAGTCAATATTGATGGACTGACAAAGCGTACATTGTTCTTAAACAAATCCACCCATCGATATGTGACGTAAAGTGAATAACAAAGCATGTTTTGGTTCCAGGCCCTCTACTGAGAGCTCCGGAGATGATCAGCGTGGAACGTTATCAGGAATGCTAGACACTGAAAAAGGCAGGGGCGTTAGATAAACAGAAACATTCTTTCTCTGTGACTCCTTTCTGAGAGCCTCTTTCTTGTAAAATAAAAAAAATAAAAAAAGAAAAGACAGACAAAAGAAGAAAAAAAAAACAAAAGAAAAGAAAAGTCAGCCAGGGTTTGTTTGTTTTTTACAGCCTGGTGTGCTTGCAGAGCTGTGAGAGAGGATCATAATCCCATATCAAAGTGATTTATTCAGGTTTGAGGTTGGCGGACCTTTGGTTTAGCCCTAATGCATGTAGACCATCCAAATCCCTAACACTAACCCCCTGCATACACACACTCTTACCCTTCCTGACCTCATCTCTCCTGTCATCTGCCATACTTCCATGAAACCAGTCAACCAGCCACATTATGCCACTTAATCAGAGTTAGTTTCCTGCCTTTTAGTGTTTCAGACTCGATGCTGCTGAGCAGAAAAGACCAGAGTTTTCTTTGAGGAAACACAGCTAGATCCCTTCATAATGCCCTAACCATGTAAGTGATGGGGGCCAAAATCCACAGTCCTGTATTTAAAAGTTTATCTGAAGCTAATATGAAGCTTCAGCGTCCAAATCAGTCAAATCAAGTAGAGATCTTTCAACATTACAGTCTTTTTAGTTCCAAAGTCTTTTTGTTACCGCAGCTCAACAAGGAAACACAAAGAGGGAATTTGATGCTAAAAAGACTATAAATGTGGCAGATATCCACTTGATATGACTGACTCAGACTGCTGAAGCCTCATATAAGCTTCAGATAACCTTTTAAATGCATTTTTGAACAATATGACTGTGGACAGACTGTGGATTTTGGCCCCCATCACATACATTGAAAACGCATTTGAAGGGGATCTATTTAATAGCCAGTATGGACAGGAGGAATGATTATAGCCAGGAAAAACTCTTTCAGTGTTCCTGTGGGTAGCTGACTGTTTTTTTAAGACAGACTTGAAAAATTGTTAACCTACCCTTTAAGTCTGCTAATCCTGGAGTCAAATCTCTCCAAGACGTGACATGTTCAAAGACTCTGTTTGTGGTTCACAATAGGAGTGGCACTGCCTTCCTTTGCTGAGACAATTCAGTTTTTGTGTGATACAGCCAAAAATACAGATAAAAATCTCCTGTAAATGTTTCCTAAAGGAGTATTGTACAGATTACAACCTCTTCCTAATCTCTTTCCTGATATCTGCAGTGCCATAGTACTTGTCTCCTGCAGCCTTATTGCCTTGCATACAGAGTCTCAGTTTTCAGATAAACCCTCCTCTGTGGAAGTAATCATGAGACGTGGACTCCCTTTGGCCCAGCGAGCTTCCCAGTCATGCTGACGTTATGTTTTTGGCACATGTTCAAAATTGCAGCCAGCCTGGAAATGTAGATTTTGGCCTAGAAACCTTCCTCCACCAGCTTTTGATTCGACTCATTAGTCATCCTCAAGCATTAGTAGAGGAGAGGAGAAGAAACCTTGGATTTGGGTTTTCAGCCTGTAAATAGAGTTGATTTACATACTTGTAGGGCTGCAATTAACATTTATTTTCAGTATCTATTAATCTAATTAATCACTTTGTATATAAAATATCAGAAAATACTGATAGTGCCCAATATAATTCTCCAGAGCCCAATGTGGCGTCTTCAAATTGCGTGTTTTGTTTGACCACAAGTCCAAAATTCCATATTGCGTATCCATTTTAAAATGATATACTAACAGCAGCAAATCCTCACATTTGACAAGCCTGAACCAGTGAATATTTGGCCATTATTGCTTGAAAAATGATTGAAACAATTGGCCATTATTCAATCATAGTTTCGCAACTATAATTAGGCATGGCAGGCCTGTAAAGCTTTGGATTTCTCCATACATTGAATCGGTGTGCATGAAGCTGTAGTAAGAGCAATCCTCTGTATATAAAGTGTGGTAGAGGACAGTGGCTTATTGTTAGCCTTTCAAAATACAAAAATCTGAAAGCAAAAGTGTAAGAAATAGATTAAACTGAGTTTTCTGCTGTAATGTGAGCTGCAATCGTTAGCATGTCCAGCTAACTAGCGTACTTCCTACAATAGTAGTCTGGATTTTGTGGATTTACAGTTTATGTTAAAAACACCCACTTTGTTGAATGAGGAGTTCTGAATGCTATTATATCAGAGCTGCTGTTTATTGGGTTTAAGGAAGTTTATACACCAGCAACCCCAGCCAAACTCGTTATCTGCCAAAACGTTATGTTAGCTAAGCACACTGGTTAGTTTTTTTCCTACAGGCCTTTTCTCTTGTAACTGTAAAATCAGTCCTTGTTTGTTTGACAAACAGTAAATCATAGATTGAACTAGTGTCTTGTAAGTATGTAAGCTAAATGTAACGTTAGGTTTGAAGGAAATCAGATATAACAGTTGGATCTACATTTTTTGTTAGCATACTTTAAGTGCTAACTAGCTCAATATTTCTGTTTCCTTCATGAATCATAAACTGGTGAGGATGCTAACTTTTTTTTTATCTTTATCCTCAAGTTTTACAGGTTTTTTGTTTTAGAAAGAGGCAACTGGAAACATTCAAAAGTAAGATGAAGACAGCGAACTCATGGAGCTAACGTTAGTTTAACAAGCTATTAAAATCTGTTAGCAACAGTTAATTCAGTCGGCGGAGTCGACCGTCGCCGGCTTAAAATGAGAAGCCTCCTTTTGTGTATGTCTGCCTGAAATCAAGGACCCATTGTTTGAAAAATTACTGTGAATTTAGAGCAGTGAATCTGTTACCGTAACACTGTAAACGGCACGTGTGCTGTACGAGAACAGAAAGCTTCACAGGCGTAGCAACAGTAACTAAGGGGTTCGGTTAATTAATTTTGACAATAGTTGCAATTAATCTTCTCTTGATCCACTAAGCGATTAATCAACTAATGTTACAGCTCTACTTACATGTATATCACAAAGATCAAATGCAGGATTTGCGCTAATCCTAATCTAATCTGAATATTTCATTCTGTCAGAATAAGAAGTAAAAACTCCAAATGAGAGAAACCAAAAGACAAAGCTCCCTCTCATCTCCTGGAGTCAGACAGTTCTCACAGCTCTGCCAACAGTGTCTAGTTTGCAGCCTGGGGGCTTGAATGCTTGTACACGCGGGTGGGAGAGAGAGATGGGTGTGGAGGGGATCAGCTAGAGCGACTCTGAGAAACTGGACGGGGAGTCGGGGGTTTAGTTGTGTTATGGTGTGAGAGGAGGATAGAAGAAGAAAGGAGGGGACGGAGCAGAGCCAGAGCACTTTCCTTTCCTTTCCTTTCCTTTCCTCTCCACGCTCCACGTCAGCGAGCCCTGTGACCAGATGCTATAAATCACTGCCATGACGCCAACCGCTCGCACAGGAAAGGAGAGGAAATGCTCCACTCTGCTGCTGAATATGAAGAAGAAGAAGAATGATGTATCTTCCTGAGAGCTTATGCACAGATTAGTCATGTTTCCCTCCGTATCCGGCATTCAAAAAAAGCAGAATTCATGAATGTGACATTGATATTATTAATCCTGTTTGCAGCATAATCCTGTTTGGAAACGGTGCGAGGCAGGCAGAGTTTCGTCATAAAGAAGACCCGTCACATTACATTTTATAGATTTGAGTTATTGTAGCAACATCTACTCTTCTCTATACATCTGTGCCTATTTTAGTGCTAATGTGAGGGAAGCAATGAGAGAAATCAGAGGCAAACAAAGTGCTAATCTCTTCTGATTCAACAATGTGTGCACATATTTGTGGTGCTGAGCAACCGTGACATTTTGCCCCACACTTCCCAAATTCGAGCATTGATAGGTAGTGTCATTAATGGCTATTGTTGCCCCTGCTCGGAAACTGCTAATTTCTACCCCTTTCTCTTCCTCTTTTTATTACAAATAAACTGCTGCTGCCACTGCCAGAAAAATAAAATACAGCATTTCCTGACAGTGCACCAAGCAGAGGATGTTTCGAATTTTAAAAGTAAAATCCTAATCTAATGATTTTAGACTCGACAAAAATCAAAAAAAAAGACTTGCAACTTGATTTTTACTTTAAAAAGGACGTATCATGCACATCGCCAGGTCCATATTTTTATATTCTGGGGCTCTGCTGGTGTATCCTTGTGTGATTTACAGTTCAAAAAACTCCTTATTTATCTTATACTGGCTCTTAATGCAGCCCCTCAGTTCAGCCTCTGTCTGAAAAAGGCAGTTTTGGCTCCTGTCTCTTTAAGGCCCGCCTCCAAGTGAGCCTACTCTGTCCTGATTGGCCAGCTCCCAGAAGCTGCGTCAGTTGTAGGACTTCACTTCATTTTCTCATTCTTTAATCAAAATGGAAACTTCTCACATACATCCGTACGTGTTTGAGCCCGAATCTGATCTGAAATATGCGACTGGACAACATGAACAACCCATGGGACGACCTTAGCAACATAACAGTATAAAGATAACTGAAAATCACAAAAAACATGATATGTCCCCTTCACCAACTGACTCATGACTTCACCTTTGACCTGGAGTGACTATATATTCTCCTCAATCTCGAAGATTTATTCTTTCATGATTGTTTAGTCACCTTTTTGTACATCAGTCAGGCACCTTTTCTTGAAAAACGGTTGGCTAATGGTTACTGATAAGGCTGGATTTCATTTGAAATGTGTCGATACTTGTTACTGGAATTTCAGTACCAATACCACAATGATGCTTTTTTCAATACAGTACTTTGAGGGATATATAGTTCCCAAATGTTAAATTCTATCACACTCAAAGGACACTAAATAACCGGCATAATTTTAATTTTAACCCAGAAAGTATCTGATTAATGATGAGAAAGCAGGATTACGACTCTGACCAGACATTTAATGCTTCGATTTAGCTTTCAGTTCAGTTTTGGATACTCTACGGACACATTTAGGTTAGACTTCCTGCCCTACAATTGCTGCTGGGAACGATTACATGATTTTATCCCTTCAGATCTGTGCTGCTCTGCACTCGAATGTGTCTTACATATTAAAAAGTCACTTTGATGTATTAGACAGAGCTTACAGTATTGATTATGTCTTTGGGGCCCTTCCAGCTATAACCCGGAGGCGCTCCCTATCTCTGGTTTTATTCTTCACCTAACACAGTTTTTACTACCAAGGGCGCTGGGGCATCTATTAAAGTTTAATTTATCAATACTAATGTGTCTGAATTCATCTTTAGAATGAAATAGTTGGGGGGTTTTTTTGCCATGCTTGCTGCAACAGAGACCTCATGAGCTCAAATTTCTTCCTTAAGCATGTCTCGTATTATTTTAGGAAACAATTCCTAAATAAATGTCAGCTACACAAGCATATAATCACCATGCAGCCGTGAATAAAGTTTATATAATAGTGAGATTCTTTATTTTTATTCTAGCTTCACAGATGCTCAGCTGTATCTGTTTGTTTGGTTCCTGTCGTACTTGTCCCCAGCCTTTCAAAATGTACTGGATGTTTTTGTTGATGTGTTTACTCCAACCTCAGGGGGATCACTAACAGATGCGGCCCCGCTCTCCTGCTTTGAAGTGCGCGTATGTGTGCGGAGATAACAACCCCGATGTAGCTGCATTTGGCGTTCATGCCCACTTAAACTCGCTGCAGCTCTCTCTCACAATCACACATGTGTCACTCGCGCACAACATCTCAGTCACAGGATGCACAGGCTCTAATATTAGAGCGCAGATGACGGCTTATGCTAACAGACTGTATGACTGAAAGCTAATTCCATCTAGGAGACGTGACAACAAATAATAATAATAAACATTGTTTTAAAACCTCGGCAGCCATCTTGACTTAAAACAGATCTGACAGTAGCTCCCAAACATGTTGCAAAGAGAAGATCTTCACTTTAGATGGTGCGAGGATGCATCGGCGGCAGATCAGCAGCATTAAACTGGTTGAACTGCAGCTTCTCCTGCTGCACCAGTCAATTGATTAGCTCTGCAGTCTCCTGCACACAGGCCACACTGCCTTCTCCATTACCCACAACGAGCCGTGGTGACCCAGCTAGCATGCTCCTCTTTGTGTCCGTTAATTCTCAAAAAGGATGCTTGAAAATCTCTCCTCCTGCATGGAAGATGAACACCAGACTGCAGCAAAAAAATGCCAGTATGTTTTAGCCACGGCTCGTCAGGTTTTCCTCCAGTCTACAGGTTGACAATACACAGCCTCTTGGTTGCCAGATCTGATTGTGTGTGATGATCAGTGCTGCAGTTAATCAGATAGAGGTTGTCTGACCTCGGTGAAGTAACGTTCCTGTCCTCCGGCATGTTGTTTTTTTTCTTCCCACAAAATGAAGCAACAAACAAAACACTACAGAGTCGGTGCTGCAGTTCCCCTCGTCCTGGGGATTTTAGTGAATAGAGGTTTTGAATCCACTCCTTTAAGCCATTTCTAAAATGAAAGAATGGATTTATTCAGTGCATGTTGAAGTTTTTGTGTTTGCTTCATAAATTAGAAGGGTCGAGCTGTTACACAGTACAAAAAGTGCATTAAATACATAAAAGAAACATAAAAGAAAATTCCTAAATACAGAAAGACTTGGCAATATTCAATGAAATAATGAGATTATGATTTTTGTCCTCTTAAGTTTTTATTGGAGCTGCATTGATAAGTCAATTAATCAATTAGTCAGTCAACAGAAAACTATTTTTGATAACTGAATAATTGCTTTAAGTCATTTTTAAGCGAAAATGCCAAACAGCAGAGACATTTGAAATACATCAATTTTGACTCTGGGGAATTATGACGAGTATTTTTCAGTATTTTCTGACATTTTATAGACCAAAAGATCAATCTAGAAAGTAATTGTTAGTTGCAGCTGTAGGTAAAAATTAAATTGCACCTCAACTTTCAGTATTATCATTTTCAGGCTTGAGTAATGTCAGTTTTTCAAAGTTTTTTCTCCCAGCTGCATCTTCTTGCACTCTCAAGATATGTGTCAATACAAGAAGATATTGTCAGGGATCTCCTTCACCCCAGTTCCTCGTAATAGCTTTTTGAACTTGCTATTAATAGTACAGTATTATAACTACAGCAGCAACTAACGATTATTTTCATAATCTTATTCTCTTGATGAATCAACTAATTGTTTGATCTATAATATATCAGAAAATAATAGGAAACGCCCATCACAACTTTTCAGGGTTGATGTATGTAAATAGCTAGGTTTGTCCAACCAGCCGTGTAAAACCTGAAAATATTCAGCTCACTATGGTAGGAGACTTAAAAAAACAGCATATATGAACATTTTGGAAGAAAAGAAAACTAGTTAAATCATCAATAGTTTATCAAAATAGTTGACAAGTTACTTTCTTACAATCAAATACTCGATTCAGCTCAAATGTTAATGTTAAATATCTATCCCTTCTCAACACATTTTCTTTAGTAATTTTCCAAAGATAAAGAACTTTAAAACTCATACAAACTTTTATTGAAGTCAGAATTTCAGAAAATAGAGCACAATATGGACTTTTGCTCGGTGAAATCTTTCTTTTTGTTGACCTCCAGTGACCGGACCGAACACGATGACTCCCCTTGCAGTCCTGAAACCAGACCTCAGCTGACATTAAACTTAGTCCTTCATCACACCTCACCATGCTGCCAGGTCAACATTAGTCAGCAAGACAGAGTTATGCCCTACTTTATGAGTCCAAAACAAGAATGTGACAGGGCAGCTGTGGACTAGATGCTCTTTTGTTGACTTGTGTTGAAGTTTCCATCACAAATAGACTTAAATCAAGACTTAGTTACTACTGAATATTCTTAGTTAGAGTCAAATATTGGCAGGAACTTTCTTGAATTAGGAGTACGGTTGCTTTGTAGTGGTCAGTGTCTGAAGGAGGCCGGTGGTCCGTGGTTATGAGATAAATAAACATGTACAGAGATAAGCTACAGTGCAGATCCCTTTAACTCCCTTTACATCTTGCATGTTGGGTGACCGGATAGTGCTTGACCACATGAAAGTACAGATGTAAATGCACAAATGAGGACTGATTGTGATCCAATCGGCCAAACCACCTCTGGAGGTGGTCAGAGACGCATTGTGACCACAAGTATAAATGCAATTGTGTTTTCAATCCACATACAACAACTACATGGGTGGAAATATGTAATTGGGTGCGACTGTTCCAAACAGCAAGGTGGCAGCCATTAGCCAGTTAGCGAGCTAAGCTACTAGCAAGAAAGCAGCAAGAAAGCTATAGATATTCAAAACACTGGTGGATGCAGTTAAGACGAGACCAAGTGTCAGCTTCTTCCCCTTCTTCTAAAGCGAGCAAAAGTCCAGACAATAGCACGGCTTCATGGATGGCTGCCATCTTTTTTTTGGTTTGTTTGTTTTTTTTGTTTTTTGGACCTGTGCAAACGCGAGCAGGGTGTGACGTTCAGTTGTTTGAGCTGGACGGAGCAATTGGATCGTGGACACTGGAGACACATATTGATACCAGGTGTAAATGTAATTGGGTTAAATCATATCTAGATACAATCTGGATACAAGGCATATTTTAAAGATGTGAAGGGACTATTTGTTTCATGTAACTGATCGTATTGTTTCTATGGTTCTTATTGCTTCTTTTTTTGAGACAAAGCAGTGTTTAAAAGGCTGGATATTTTAAAAGTTGTGACATCAGCATTTTACGAAACGTTTTTTTAAAATATGTATAAATATGTATATATAACATAAATATATAAACATGTCTTTCCAAATTTCATAAATGTTTAATATTGTCTCAACACAAGCAGCTGTACAAGAACGTTGCCTTAAACCTGCTACTATTAGTGGAATCATCGATTAGTTGATACACAGGAAAATTAATCAGCAACTACAGTATTTTGATGATCAATTGATAAGTTTAACATTTGTATTTGCTGCTTCAAGGCTCTCAATTGTGACTTTTTGCTTTTCTTGGTCTCGCATTACTGTAAATGTTATATTTTTTGGGTTTTTGGACGGTTGGTTGGAAAACTTTTTTTTTTTTTTTTTTTACCATTTTCTGATGTTTTATTGACCAAAGGATTAATTGGTAATCATTATTTTAATTAATTGGTATATAAAATAATTAGTTGCAACCCTAATTTCTGTCTTTTTGTAAGTCAACAGATTAAAACACCAAACACTCTCATAGAGTGAGCAGGTCTGCATAGTGGACTTCACTTATTGCTCAGCTCTTTCTCTTCTCTCTGTGTGTCTTTTCAACGTAAAGACAAACATATCTTGTGGAGACTTGTGCTTATTTACAGCACATCATGTGCCTCTCTTGTGGTTGCTACGTCGTGACGATGACCTAATGATGAGGTCATGGCAGAGGAAATGAAAACTCCCTGACTACAGACCAGTCACAACAAACCACGCCTGAGCTATTTTCTCTCTTGTCTCCCAGAAAAGCTTTTCTCAGCAGACGCCATTTAAAAATGATCCAAAAGTCTTTCCCTTTTTTTTTTTTTTTTTTCTCGCTGGATCACCTTTGACCTTATTTTTAGTATCAACCTTGAGCTACTGAATAGAGAAGAAGGAAAAAGTGAATAATGGATGATGCATGTATGATTCACGCTTGGCTCTGTGTTATGTCTTTGTGACTGGGTAACCCACTTCTTTGTGGTTAAGAGCATCTGGAGATCCCTCCTGTTTGTAGAGGAGTAACATCCTGTCGCCTTCTCCTCTTCTTCTTCTTCTCCTTGTAGTTCTGTGTGGATATTTTGAGCTCTTACATTACTGCAGTACTTTATTAATACCTTTTAATAGCAAGTTGTGTTTTTCGCTGTGTTCAGTTAATGGGTTGTGATCACGAGGAAATCATCTTTCTGCTGATCTGACTGCTGATCAGTCATATTTTTGGTTGTTTGGAGCCAGGAAATTAGTCACTGCTGATCAGTCCCGGGGTTTTATTAAAGGGTCAGTTCACTAAAATCACACACAAAAACAAATTTTCATACTTACCTCAAGTGGTTTCTTGCCATGCAGAGAGTTTTGGGATTTGGGAATTTTGGGATTTCTGCCGCCACTCCCAATACAGTGAAGGTGAGTGGAAATTTGTGTGGTGTTTAAAAACTAAACCTGCATTAACTGATTTTTTTTGGCCACCTGTGGGCAGTGGAAACAAGCTGTGAACAAAACACTGACATATCATAACCTTCTCAGTTGATACATTGAACTTGTTAGCAAACAGTTGTTTATTTACACATCCAGCAGTCACGGAGCAACTTTATCAACCGTTTGGAGTCGTGTTTCTGTCCACCTGGTGAATGTAAGTCCAATATTCACTCTCTTTTAGCTCTGGTTTTGGTCTCTACCAACTCCTGAGGGAAATATCTGGCTCTTTAGCAGCTTAAATGCTCCACTATGTTCACCAGCAAGTCAATAACTGTGTTTGTTTGTTGTTTGGTGCTGAGCAGGTAGTGTGCAATGACATTTTAAAGATTTTCTCTGAAAACAGCTGCCTACTGCAGCAACGACACTATGAGAGCGCTGAGAGGGAACCAAAACAGTAAAGTTGCAGCAATTTTCCAAATTAAATTACTCACTTCTTGCCAGATTTCTCACATTGAACGAGAGTGAAAGAGAAAGAGAAAACAGCAGCTGTCTTGGCGTTGAGAGTGGGTGGCCTGTAATCGAAGGTTCTCTTGTCTTTCATCATTTCTCCTTCTGTGGCAGTGATTAGAAGCTGTGCACATTGTTGTTGCCAGTCGCTGCAACCTGGAGCTCATTACAAACACAGCTGTTGGTCCGCTGACCTCTCATGGCATAACAAGAGAATCTGAGGGGGTTTAAAGGTTTGTTTGTTCGTGAGGACTGAAGTTTTGCTGCGCCCTCAGAGGCAGCGGTGCTGTTGACATTTAGTTTGTGGTCTTTTTTTTTTGCATCATGCATGGTTGATTTTGGGCTCACTGACCTTTTGCTTTAATCAGTTCTATTGTCGTTTGTCATGAGATGGAGCAGGGGAAGGGTAGTTACAGTTTTTTTTTTTATTGTTGTAAGAAAGAAATGTGCTAATTGGTGTAAAACTTTGATATTTCCTTCACATCACACACACTCAGCTCTCCTGACACCCAAACTGGAGGCGTGTTTTGGCTGTTTTTGCTCTCAAGTCTCAGGAATGTCCTTCCTCTGCTTCTCCCTGGGGCGTGGATACTTGTTGCCCAAGAGCATTTCCGTTTTTTTTTTTATCCATACAGGAAGTGTATAGTGTTTTAGGCGTCCATCAAGGGCACATGTGCTCTTTGACAGCACGTAAGCATTCAAACACATCCTGTAGAGTGTTTTTTTTTCCAATATATCAGATTCCTTGAGTCACGTAATCTGAATTTTTGAGGAAGTGAGTGACCTTTATTACTCATTGAAAATCCATCAGATATTTAATCTCTTTTTATATGACTCTGATCCTGTGATTTTCTGGCACATGCAGACACATTCAACAGACACACATTTGCTGTATAAACACGTGCAGAGGGAGGTGTGGATGCCAGGGATTCCTGAGGTTGGCCTGACCCAGATCCAACATGTCGTCCACTCGTCACAAAGAAACACACACACACACACACATGTGTTCACATACTGTCGCTCTCATGCACATAACTCCAAACAAAAGAGGCTGACCTGCTTCACACAGCATGGAGTCCTGCTCCCCTCAAGACTAATTAAAGGGCTGGTTTGTCTTTATATTTTTTATGATTTACTTAAAATCTGCTGCAACTAATGATTATTTACACGTGCCAATTATTTTCTCGATTAATTGTTTGATCTATAAACATCAGAAAATAGTGAAAAATGCCCATCACAGTATCCTAGAGCACAAGGTGATGCTATTAAATGTCTTGTCTGACAAACAAGCACAAACATATTCACTTTACTATAATGTAAGACAAAGAAAAGATGCATATTGTCACATTTGAGAACCTGGAACAATCAAATGTTAAGTGATTTTGCTTGAAAAAATGACAGTTAAATAGTTGCAGCTTTACGTGTCCATTGTCTTGTCACTTAATGTAGTTTGCATGGTTGTAGCAGTTTTAGTTTACAAGTGACAGCTGATTTCAGATATGCTGCTCATCTGTCCCACACCGCCTGTAATCCTGTGGTCCTGGTCCTCATGAGGGACTTGCCTCGCCCACAGAGACCGAATGAGAGGCAGCAGCCCTAGTTGGCTTTCTGTGTGTATCAATGCACAGTAACTACTCATCATGCACAATCCATCTCTGAACCCTCTGTGTGCAGGGCCGCCACCACAAAACAAAAATATATGCCCCAAAATTAGATGTATTCTACATTTCTGGGATCATTTTGTTGTTTTTTCTTTTGTTTTCAAAGATAAAACTTACTGTGCTTGCTATTTCTGTCACTTTCTTTCACAAAGTATTATTTTTTATTATTGATTAATCTGCAGAATACTTTCTCGATTACTCAACTGGTTGTTTTGTTTATAAGATGTCAGAATATAGTGAAAAATGTCTGTAATAATTTCCCACAGACCAAGTTGATGTCTTCAAATTGTTTTGTCCAACAGTCCAACCACAGATATTCAGAAAACCATAAAATCCTAGAAGCTGAAACCAGCAAATATTTGGCATTTTTCCTTAAAAATATGACTAAAATGATTAATCGATTATCAAAATAGTTGCCAATTAGTTTTTTGTTGATTGACTAATGGATTAATTGACTTATTGTTGCAGCTGTAAGCAACTTCACAACCTTTTTCAGGAACATTTGAAAAAGGAATTCTGGGAGACGATGTGCATGAAACTGAACTACGAGTACAAACATCCAAAGTCTCTCAGCTGTCAAAGAGAAAACAGTGCAACAGCGTATCAGAGGATTAACAGATTTTCCCTGTAACACAAACCCAGTGGTAAATTTCGTCTGTGGTGATATTTAATGTGGCTAAGTTTGGCTCCCACGTTGGCAGGTGACCAACTCCCACTTGGACGTCCTTCCCTGTTTTATTCTATTATTGGTAAAAAACAGTCTTTTTTCCAGATGGATTTGGATTTTATTAGCCAAAGTTGCCCCCCCCCCCACACACACACACACAAACAAAGTAAAGTTTCCTGCCCTGCCTGCGCAGTAAATCTGCTGTACCACATGCTGCCGTTTGCTTCCTTTGGAGCTCTGCCTGCGGACACTGCGCTGTCCCAAGGTGCCTCGACAGAAGCCAGCCCCTTTTATGGCCGACATTCTCAGTATGGTGCTTATCGCTATTTATAAACCCCGGAGTCTGTCAGGGTTAGGGTTAGTGGCACAGAAATCTGAGATGGCTGTGGAGGGACAAGAAGCTGATGGGGGAGGAGAGGAGAGGAGGGGAGGGGAGGGAGCGACGGGTGACCATCATGCTGAATTTGTGTTTCTGTGTTAAATGGCGTCCGTCACATGAAAGGCTGATCACGTGTGATTCGACGCACTTGTTGACTGGAACATGTTTCCCTGCAGGACTGTATGGATTTTATTGCTGTTGCAGGGACACCAGTGAAAACATGTCTATTGATATTCAGGCTGCATATTTAAATTCAGACAACATCACATACAGTATTATATTTTCACAAGTTGCTCATAAATTGGAAGCAATTGCAAAATGTTGGCATTAAATTTCACCTAAAATGACTGTTGAATGAAGCATAACTGTTGTTATAAGATATAAAACATGTAGACTAATAAATGTGATTGACAGCCATATGTGACATAAACATAAAGCTCTTCATTGTAGCTTTGAAACATCTGCATTTCAGTCGTTAGGAATATTTATAATTCACATTGCTTACTTATGTTTTGTTTCTGTTCTCCTTCGTCCACCAATTAAAGTGAGACTATGCAACTTTTGCTGACCAGCAAATTACAGGATGCTAAATGCTAATAAATGCTATATACGTACATAGTTTAACAGTAGCATAAGTGAGACATGAATCATAAAGTCAGTGAAACCAACTCAGCAGTATCTGTTTAAAGTCGGCTAACATTAGCTAACATTACCCACCGCAAGCTAATGGTCATACCAGACCAAGTAAAGCCCTGAAGTGTATTAAATTAAGCAGGCGGTGTGTTTTATCGCTCATGAATTCAACATTTAATTTATGACAGGGGAAATCTGAATCAAGAAGTAGCTTTATTGGTATTGGTGTGTTTACGCATACAAGGAATTTGACTCTGGTTTCTTGTGGCTCTCAGTGTGCAAGTTCAAGAAGATACACGTGGACATAAAGCCAACAGGAGGACGACAAAGCTGAACAAACATAAGTAAACATAAACATATGACTATTATGTACAAGCAAGAATAGATACATACATATAGAAACAACAAATGGGCGACAACATGCAATTTCTACATGCAAGTTAAACAGTTTCTGTAAACTGTAAAAAAGGATAAAAGTCATGCAAAAGTTGTGGAAGAATGCAAAGAGTGCAATAAATAAATATTGAACGGGTAAGTTACATTATATACATACATACAGAAGGTAGAATATGCTATTTGCTCTTTGCTCGCTTTAACAAAACTCCTATCATTCCTCCTCTGTTTCAGTGCTGTTTAGATGTAAGAAAACACACACAACAACCACACCCTTGCTGCGCTTACGGTAATAACTAGTTAGATTTAACTCTGCGGCATAAACCAGAGTCAAATGAGGGATGTCGTCCTCCGCTGCGGTCGGCCTTTGTTCTGCACAGTCACAGTGGCACCTGGTTTACATTCACGCTTCACATCCGAGATATTTGGTGATGATCCACCGTACTTTCTGAGATTTTTATAAACAATCATGAGCAAAAACTGGAACATATGACCTGACAAGAGTCCTGCAGCCCTACAGTGATCATATTAGGCAGAAGTACTTCGAGGATACAGTATGTAAGAGAGAAAAATAGGTTTTTTCCACACTTTCTAGTAATTCTCTTCCCTGGTTGACTGAGTAAACAGACAGCACTGCTGCACACTGTCTTATTATTTTTTCAGGGGGCTGACACGTTAGAATAAAGTGCTTTTTTGTCTCAACAAAGTCAACAAATGGGCTGCTTCACCTCTCTTACCACACCTAAGAAAGTATGTGGAGTGCATGATTGTTTCCTCTTCCTGTGTGCAGCATGTTGTTTCAGCTTAAATCTCTTACTCTCTAGATTTTACTTGTCTGGTTTCGTGTCACGTTTTTTGGATGTAGTTGCAGTCTTTTACTTTGTGTAGCGCTTTTATCATCGTCACTTGCGTCTGGCTTGAATTGCCAATCCTTTAGCAACAGTCCCCCCCCCCCTCCAAGTATATTTTGAAGTCTAGGAATTGCAGGGATCTCAGTCGTCGTAATCATTCCTTCTTTAGGCCCACTGTGCCTCTTGCAGCCATATAAGGCTGGTAAACTGATCAAATTCACAAAGTCAGCCGCACTTGTTGAACGAGTAATCTTCTCAAGAAAGGAGGAGCACTGCAATCCTCTTTTTTGCCAAATCCTAATCCTTTTTTCAACATCAGGTAAAAGCGGTGCCATCCTGTTTGGACATGATCCTGCATCTTTTTCCTTACAGTTTTCTTCTAAACACACGGGGCTCTAATTCACATCCAATTATTCCTCCATTAGTATTCTATAGTGCAGCCTGTGCATTAAGCTCTGTGTTGAAGTACAGTGGGGGTAGCTGGAGAGAAGCCCAGTGTTAATCTGTGATTTATGTGGTTCGGTGAGCGTTTGGATGGGCCTGAGGAGAGCGTCACGCTCCATCTGCCCATTGTTGGCAGACTTGAGAGGAGAGCTGGCCTCCAGCCTCCAGACTCTCACCTTCCTACCTCACTATCTCTCAGCTCCTGTCTCATTATTTCTCCCGCTCTGTGCCGAGCTGCTTCTGTCTTTATCTCTGCTCCTTTTTTTTTTTTTTGTCTTTTTAAATCCTACACACCCCTTTTTTTTTCTCTCCTCTGTCATTACAAAAACAGCCCTCTGCACATTTTTTTCCACTCTCTCACTGTCCTCAAACTCTCCTTTCTCGATGAATCTCTCTTCTCACTCTCCACATGTCCTTGTAGAAGTGCACAAATTGTTCCCTCTCCTCCTTCCTGCTCCTTCTCACTGCATGTCCCCCCGTCTCCTCCCCCCCCGTCACTCTGTACAGTTTGTCACAGACTTCTTCTCCAGTGCCACAACCAGAGAGAAGAAGGGAAGAGGGGAGGAACTCGGACAAGCAGCTGAGCTCAGTGACAGTATCAGCAGGGCAACCGAGTGTGAAAACAAAGTCAGAGCAGGGATTAAAACAGGATGTGTTTTGTGGCTTTTTGCGGCCTCTTTGTCACCCTTCATGGGGGTCAGAGGTCAGGAAGTCTGGCCTCATGACCGGATCTTTGTGGAGCCATGAATGGTGCTCATGTTAGGAAGTTTGTAAGTGAACTTGTGGAGCTTCATATGAATGTATTAAATGTAAGGCTGCAATTAATGATTATTTTTATTATTAATTAATCTGCCAATTATTTTCTAGATTAGTTAGCTGTGTCAGATCTTGTAAAATGTATTAAGAGACGACACTTGAGCGATCTGAAGTGGGTTTTTATGGTACTGGTATTTATATCAAAGGGTGGAGTCTGAAAGATGTGGACTTTTACCACTCAGAGAAGATCTTATGCTGTGTTCATATTACACGGTCGAGATGAGAAACATTCATCACATGTTTATGATCACGATCACATCAATCACGTCATCAGACAACTCGAGACGGTTGTATGACTGTACAGTTGGTCGTAAAAATACTGACATGCATTGACAATTTAATATAATATTCATTACACTTGGATTAAAGTACCTTGAACGACAGGCTGACATGAGACATCTATGTTTGTTTGGTTTTGAGAAACGAAGTCAGATATATACAAGCTTTTCGAAAAATCTTTATGACTTGTTTTGATGTTTTTTGTCTGACCAGCAGTCTAAAACCCAAAGATATTAAGTTTGCAATGATATAAAACTTTCATTTTAGAAGCTGAAACCAGCAAATGTTCAGTATTTTTACTTAAAAAAACAACATTAGTGTGAAAGCAGGATACTACAGAACATTTCCAGTGCTGCTGCATTTACTTCACCTGTTAGTCGTCTTATCCTGTCGTGAAAATCCAAAACCAGGTGGTTGAAAGACGTCATGTTTCATTTAAAACTAGAAATTTACTGTAAGAGGAAAATCTGATAATTTTAGGAAAATCTGGACACCTTTACATCCTATAAAACTTGTGAGTGACTAGTAGTGCCCTTTAATGCAGGTATTTAACATCCTGTGAATGAGTTGTATCAACTTACTGTATATTCTATGTATATAAGTAATTTATATCTTTTTATATTGTAATTCTTATCATTTATAATTAAACGTCTATATTGTTGCAGCCTGATGGGGAGGGATGGGTGCGTTTCAGAGGGTAGAAATATTCTGTAATATATTTTTCTGTGTGTGTTTATGTTTTCTTTTGTACATAACATGGAAAATTCAACCAAAAGCAGTTTTAAAAAATACAATTATCCAATGTATTTTTCCACACACTGCTCTGGAGGCCCAGATGAGCATATTGTACCCCACGGTGAAGTCGAGAGAACTATGGATCAGTGTCTGTTGCTCTCTGGGAATAATTAAGGCAATCTAGCATTAATTATCCCCATGATAATCACTGTGTAAGCACATCTTCTTTTTACGGAGGCAAGTTAAAATAGGCTTACACAGCAATCTGCAATGTTTTCTTCCTCAATGTGTCTTTCCATCCTTGTTTCACTGTTGCTTTGACGCCTTAAAAGCGAACTGAGATTTATTCCCACGGTGTGCGTCTCACCTGCTGCTGGAGTGTTTAACGGTGCCGACGGGAGGTTTCCTCTGCAAGACTGAAACCTTCAGAGACGTAAAGTGGGGGGGAAGTGTAGCGTCTTGCTGGGAATCGACTGACGTGTGTGAATTGCGTGTGAAAGAGATGTTAATGATTTCTAATGAGGCTGGAGTGTTGTGTTAATTAAGCCACCGAGGGTTTCCCAGGTTTATATTGAAAGTGTGTCAGCAGGGGAAAGAAAGTCAGTCGCTTTTACTGGAAGCGTCGCCACACTGATGGTGGCAAGATGTAACGTATTATAAAAAAGCATCAGCACCAAGAAGATAAATGTAAATTCTAAATCTTGACAGTGATATCTTGATATTAATCGATTTGTCCTTCTCGTCCTCAGCTCTGCCCTTGCAGACGGAGTCTCAGTCCATCCCGAATGGGGACAAATCCTTGGAGAAGGACCTTCTGACTCCAGACGACTCAGCCTTCACAGACCTCTCTCCCAAAACAGACTCCTGCCCCAAAACAGAAACCCCCACCGAGACAGATGCCTCCTCCAAGACAGAAGCCAGGCCATCCACCCCCGGCACTCCCAGCAACCCGCAGCCCAAGAAAGGTAGATTTATGAGCGATGTATCTTTTGTTTCTACAATATATGTTATATTAACACAAGAATAAATCCTGCTTTAGTTGGAAGGGACCATGCAGTGAACTGTCATATCCAAGTTACATCAATTCTGTGCATTATTACTGATTTTATTGCTTTTCCGGTCATGTACAATCATATTTATCATTGTTGAACATCTCAGTGTGGGGCATTAATCTTCTTCTGGAACAGCCTCCACTCTACTAGAAGAGATTTGCTCCCGTTTAACAAGAGCATCAGTGACCTCGGCTAAGCTTGGCTTGCAGTCGGTGTTCAAATTCATCCCAAAGGTGTTGAATGGGGTTGAGGTCAGAGCTCTGTGCAGGCCAGTCAAGCTCTTCCACACCAAACTGGGAAAACCATTTCTTTAAGGATCTCTCTTTGTGCACAGGGCGCATAGAGGGTAATGTAACAATCCTTTAGGTTTATGTTGTGACCACCAGTTTCACTTATTTCAACTATGTTTCTGAGAAAACTACTATGTTTCTGATGTTTTGTCCTTTATTTTGGCGTGGTGGACGGCTAAAAACACTACAATACCCATAAGTCTCAGCCACCTTTGCTATGGAGAAGAAGCTAGTTAGAAGAGAATTGATTGTAAATCTGTTTTACACCATAATCTTTAGTTTTTGCTCTCTGTTAGCAGCACAAACGATGGAGTTTTAAGCTCAGTGATTTGATGTTTTTGGCTGAAATGCACATTGGAAGTCATACAGGAACTTACACCCCGAAGCTTTTATGCACACAGTCTTTTAACGCTGTTGTTCATCTGTTATATTGATGGTTTAACTCAGAGAGTTTAATGCCTCAGAAGAGCCCCAACTTTTAGTCACATTATTCCCACTTTGCAACTGTATTGTTGTGCTGTTGCTATATAGCTTAAAGCACATTCATGTCCAAAGTATCGTTGTATGTTGTAGAATTAAGATTTTCCTTAATTGGATCTGAAGTGCCAGCACACAAACATGTGTGTACAGTTTTAATAGCCTTTGAGCCTCCACTTTGTCGACGTGTTGGGAAGTTGGCAGCAAGGAAGTCTTGTTTTTTTGCCTTTATTTGACAGTCAGCGGAGACAGGAAACACAGGGAGAAAGAGATTGGGCTATGACATGCAACAAGGGTCCTGCAGCCGGAAGTCAAGCCGTGGACGTTGCGATTATGTTGTATACGCCTTAATCATCAGTCCACTGGGGCGCCCCAGCTAAGAGGTTATCTATTTAGAAGTGAAGTAATTTTTTCAGCAGCTATTTTTTTAATATAGGAAATAATAAGCTACATTTTTGTAATATTTAATCAGTAGGAAAGTGTTTAAGCCCAAGATAAAGTAATGTTGTGCCTCAGTTAAAAGCACAGGGATCACAGATCATATGTAGTAATCAGATAGGACGCTGGGTTCTAAGTATAAAAGGATAATTATGGCAAAGCGTAGCGTAAATATTTTAAAAAATTGTCAACGAGTCACAATGATAGGTTGGATTTTTTATGATGCAAATAAACAGAGGTTAGTGCTACAAATTGTTTAAACTTTTTTCCAGCTGTTGGAAATTGGCAGCAGAAGAGTTTGGAGCAATTTCACTCTTATTTCTGTTACAAGCTGGTCTATTTTTTTTTTACCCCCAAGCTGCTTAGTATTTTAACTTAATGGATGTTTTAATTTTTTTGATGAAGTGCAAAATGTTGAATTAGCATTTTCTCCGACTGCTGCTCGCTGTGTGAGGCTGCAGGCTCATTCGTTTTCTGACTGAAACCTGGTTCTTGTTTATCGTTCAGCTGCGTCTGTATGAATCACCGCAGTCCAGCATGTGTGAAAAATGTTAAACCACTTCACAAAAGCACATTAAAAGGGATGAAAAGGAATACTGCTCATTAATGGGGGTATTTTTCATCCTCTTCTACTTGTGTTCTTTGACCTTGCTTCAAAGACAAAGCCTGCACAGCACACGTGTAAAACTTAATAGGATTCATTCATGATTTTCACACTTTTTCTCCTGATGGAAGTTTCAGTGTACATTGAGTCATTCCCGCCAGACAGATGGTGGTGGCCGAAAGCCAAATTGTCATTAGCTATGGGGGAGACAGGGTGTATAGAGTGGAGCAGGACTGATGGAGGGTCGGTGGGGGAGGGACTGGTCCATTAAGTGACGTCTCAGTGGGACAGGACCTCCAGGCCCGTCAGATTTATTTTTCTCTGCACTTCATAGCGTCTGCGTATCAGCCAGCCAGAGTAAAGCCATGTAGGAAACTCTCTCAAGGTGGGGAGGGAGGGAGTAAAGTCAGGTTGCCATGGAGATGGGGCTGAAGTGCTGCAGGGCCCTCTGCCATTGGTTGAGAATGCGCGGCATACATATTACATAGCACGAAGACGAACCACAAAAGGAGACGGGCTCAGCGAGCACCCCAGGGGTGCCGGTTTTCAACGGCGTGTACAGGCTTCTTCAGTCGTGGCTTTTCACAGCCGGTTTTAAGGCTGGAAAAGAGAGCTACACAAATCCTTGTGTCATGCCACTGCGTCTCTCACAGTGTATCTGGATTCATGCTGATTATCTCTGCAGATGAGAACGGCTGAAAAGCAGCTGTACACCGCAGTTACAGTGCGTTGAACATCGACGGCGTAGGAAGAGGTGGAGCTGTGTTGACCTTGAAACTGAATCAGTGAATAAATCCCAAAAATCTGAATTAAACTTCCTCTGGCATTTCACATCAGTACTTCATCTGTGTCTATTTTACACAGCTGTAACACGTTCAAAGACTCAGTTCAGACAAATAACAACAAAATGAAACCATGCTGCGTTTTGCAGATAGTTTTGTTTTCCCACGTTTCGAGATTTTGTCGCTGAAATTCCTGCCTCCACCCAGATATAATGAAGATGAGTCCAGTTTTGTTTTGTGATGTTTGAAGATTTGAAGAAGGGTGTAATGTCACCCTCACTTTCCAAAATCTTGTGTTTTTATCCCCCAAACTTTTAAATTGTCCGTTTAATTTACTCAGAAAACATTATCTCAACAGTCTTTTTACTGTCCAGCTGCTAAAATCCAGATGAGAGAGGATAGGAGCTGATAAAATTGTTTTACTGGTCACTCACAGTGAGTTAATCTTTATAAGCAGCAGCAAATGCTTAAGGACTTTTCTTTGTGTTTCACCACTCAGGCTACATAGAGGCAGCTACTGTTTCCTCTGATTGTTGGAGGTTGTACCTGCAGCCTGAGACGAAGACTGCAGGCTCTTATCAGGGCATCATTTAATCTACATTTATTACTATTTATAGCCAAGACAGTAAAGGGCAGTGCTCTTTGTAGTAAATATGCAAATACATTATTTGTATATCATAAATGTGATTTTAAGTGGGGTGAATAATACAAAAATTTGCATAGAATTTCTATTTTTTTATTAGACTGCCATCCAGTCCATACTAGATATGAATATATGTTAGCTCCTCATGGTTGAAGGTTTGAAAATGTTAATAAATATAATGCTGTGGGGGAAAAACACATTAACCAAATGCTTTACATTTTCTCTTTTCCCTCACAGATGTGATAAGCTCAGAGCAACGACAGAAACTTGCCAAGGAGAGGAGGGAGGAAAGAGCCAGATATATCGGTAAGAAACGATAAAACGGTGTTGACATGACAACAGTTTGGTTGAGTTTTAACTCTTAAGGAATTCGATTTTCCTAAAAAAAAACTGGTGATGCATGAAGCGTGAATTTATTGTAACCAACATGATGCATGCCATCATCTTATTCTATTCTTAACAACCTCCGTCTTTCTTTTGTCTCTCTGCTGTGAGTGACTGACGGTTATTGACGTCTCTTATTGTTTCTCCTTGCATGGCTTTCAGAACAGCAAACTCAGCTGCAAGGTAAGGCGCTTCACTAAAAACCATCAGCGTTCGCAGCAAGCAGTCATACCATTTGGGAATAATCAAACTTGTGATGGGAATCCCAATTCCTTCCATTTCTCCTCTGCTCCGGCCTGAACAGTTGCGGCCTTTCTTCCCTCCGTGAATCGATCATGTTGTTTTTTTTTTCTGACGTAATTCGGTGGATATTTACGAACCTCGTGAACTCTCAGCAGTTTCACTTTTGACTTAAATGTTTCTGCTCATTTAAATTTAAATTTAACTTACTTTAAATCTACTTTCCTTTACTTTATGTTCTTCTGCATTCCCACCCAGCGTGCATATTCCATACCCGTAATCATGGTTTTGACCTTGTGGCTGCAGAATAAAGCTTCCTCCAATGAAAATAGTGTGCTAGTCCAAATACATGAAGGACTATATTTCGTTTTCAAACACTGGGCTTCTCCCTGTGGACTCAGGCCAATATGTGAACAGCCAATCAGAGCAGGGCTCAGTGGGCGTTTTCCTGCAGAGACGTCTCATGGAGCCCAGGGCGCTTGGCGTGAAAAATGAGCAGTCATTACCATGAACTGAGACCAGGCCTCTCAGACAGATTAGATTTAATTACTACTTTCATTAGCATCAATAATGTGGTCATGCTGCACAGTTAAAGGGGAATTCTGGGGCCTTTTTATCGATAATATCCAAGGTTTACTGGGCTTCAGTTGCTCTGAGATAAGTTTAGTTTCCTGCAGTCTGCTTCTGTGTGTAATTACATGGTACAATGTTAAGGCTTTTTTTCCACATGGACCATGCAATTAGTTGAAAAACAGTACGCATGTGACGCTTGTGTATATAGGTCAAAAAAACATAATGTTTACTGTATGTTTATCCCTAAACAACAAATATTTCTCAACACATTTTGAAGCCTGGTTGTTGTGTAACAGCAGCTGTGCACCTCATGTTTTGTAGAAATAAATGAAAAAGTGAAAAGCACTCTCACAAGCATGAACCCAACATATTTTTCAATTCTGCTGTGAATTACAGACATACTAAGATTTTTTTTCTCAGGAATCGGATCTATGGAGGAGCAGAGAAGGCTTTGTCATTGTCAATGGTGCAAAGACTTGTGTGTGCCTCTTTGGCTCATTAGTGAAGATGAGCCGCAGAATACTGAACTAAATACAAATCATGCCTCGCATAACACTGTAAAACCCTTTTGCAGAACTCAATCCACTAAGTATTTCTAATGCTGTCTAACTCACTAATATCAAGTAATATCAAGACATTTCATGCCATTTTTTTAGTTGGATCCTGCATGTAACCCACCCTCACCAATTCAACTCTGTCCAACGTCATGCCAGTATAATTTAAGAGGATTGATTGCTGTTTAATTGTTACCCCAGAGAAATGAGCCACAGCAGCGTATGTGTAAAGAAAACTGGCGTCTCCTGGAGGGGTGCTGTAAAACACAGCGGGAAACTTCTGCTTATTTATTGTTATGGGGATTATAGTGTAATGAACACATTGTCTTCCATCTGTTTCACCCATTCTGTTCTTGTGTCAGTGGTAGAAGCCTATCAGGAGCTTTAAGTGATTATACACTCTTACAATTTGAGGAATTGACTTTGGAATAACCTATGTAAGGAGAAAATCTGGGCAAAAATATCAAACTTTTGAATTACTATGTAACACACAGACTGGCTTTTATGTGTTTTTTTGTTGTTTCTTTTAATAACCTTTGCTAGCGGCTTGGCTTTAGTGATGGCAGTTGTCTTTCTGTCGTCCAAAGCTTTGGTCAAGACTGAAATATCTTAACAACTATTGGATGGATTTTAGTACAAATTTGGTACAGACATTCTTGGTGGTTAATGTATTTAGAATGTGCTCCCTGCAAGTCAAAAGCCAGGGCTTCAACCTGCTCTGAACACTTATTTTGTGGCTTTTTTCTACCTTGTCGGTGAGCCTACGTTAGCTTGTCATGCATGCCCATAAACGGCTATCTGTTCTGTAGCCTTTGTTGCTAAGTTTTTCCTTTTGCTAAGGTTTTTTCTGTGTGTTGTTTGTGTTGTCCACTCTCATATTTTGGATTGGATTTTAGCTTGAACATGTATGGATGTATATGAGAAGTTGTCATCCTACTACTTTAGTTTGTTTCATGGTTTGTTTGTTTTTTGACGTAGACTCCAGAGCCGGCAGCTTCCAAGAGCTGGCCAATCAGAACAGAGTGGGCTCATCAGGGAGGGGGGGGGGGCTAAAACGGCCTGTTTCAGACAGAGGCTGAACTGAGGGGCTGCATATAGAGCCAGTATAAGATAAATAACGAGTTTTTGGAAGTGTAAATCATGCAAAGATATTCCAGTAGAGCCCCAGATTAAAGATATAGGGTAAACATTACACCTCCTAAACATCCATCAGGTAAACATTGTCATTGTGAGCATGTTAGCATGTTGACGTTTGCATTTAGCACTGCTATACCTAAATACACCCTCACAGAGCAGCTAGCGTGGCTGTAGACTCTTAGTGTTGCTAAGCTCTTTCTAAACATTGTTCATGAAATGTGTCATATAAAAAAGGTTATAATTAGGATAATGTTTGGGAAAGAAATCAGAAAGAAAACAGGTGAAACATCTTGGCTACAATAGCTAACTTGCTAACAGAGGAACGTGAGATTGAAAGAAAATATTTCAGACAGCTCATCATGTTTATTTCTCTCTCTTTATCCTACCTGAATTTTAACTTCACTCTCTGTGGTGACCCCTCAGCGGCGAAGAAGGCCCAGTGGTTGGAGAAGGAGGAGAAGGCGAGGCGTCTGAGGGAGAGCCAGCTGGAGGATCGCAGAAGGAAGCTGGAGGAGCAGAGGCTGAAAGCTGAGAAACGCCGAGCCCTGCTGGAGGAGAAACAGAGACAGAAACTAGAAAAGAACAAGGTGAGACTGATGCATGAGAGGCAAATTTAAGGTTTGTCTGTTCAGGCTCTGCAGGCAAGGAACAACAAAGAATATTTACACCCTGCAAGACTGACTTTAATCATTAATACTGAGCTAATGTGGTTTTAATTCAGTGTCTCTTGTCTGAGGCCAAATATTCATAAATACAGATTTTTTTTTGTAGTGCCAGTCACAGAAATGTCCTGTTCTGCAAAATCTACAGTATAATTCAAGTCAGAGTGGAAAAATCAACCCTTCGCCAGTATTTATGTAAGTCCAACACTTATGACCACTGGAAAATTGCCTGCGTAACAGGGATTTTGTCCCATCTTGAATAACAGTCATGATGCCAAGTATTGGCTGCTCAAGGCCAATTTTTCAGTGGTCATAAATGCAGATTATTTGTAAGCAGTAGTTCCTAACCTTTCTTGTTTGTGAACTATTAAAATGAAACGGTGCCTCCTCTTTGACTCTACCAAAGACAGATTTACCCTCAGATTTTTATATATTTGTATATTGGCTTTCTTGCTGAGAGAGTTAGATAAGATGGTTGATATCAATCTCATACGCACCTATAGGAAGCCGGAGCTGGCAGGCTATTAGCTTAGCTTAGCATGAAGAGTGGAAACTAGCCTGTCACTCTATAAAGTTGTTTGTTTAACCCATACTTGAACCGAAATGTATAAAACATTATTTGCTGTATCTAACAGTGTTGTCATCAAAAAGTGAAGTTGCCAGACAAACAGCAGAGACGCTGCACAGAAGTACTGGGAGGACAAATTAATTGTTGTTGTCAAGAAATACTTACACAAAGTAGCTCGAAAGCTTTAGAGGTGCTGATAAGTGTATTTCTAAATTTTGGACAGAGCCAGACCAGCAGTTTCCCCTGCTTCCAGTGTTTATGCCCTAAGCCCTAAGCTAAGATAACGGCCTCCTGGCTCTTGCTCCATACTTACTGCATTGAGAGTGGTATCAATCTTCTCATGTAACTCTTGGAAAGAAATCAAATAAACATATTTTTAAAGAATCTGTAAGAATCTTTAAAAAGTATCCAGTATTTCACAAAAAAGAAGCCAATATTAGAAAACAAAAATTATGTTTTTATTTTCTTTCCTATCCCTTTAATCTTCTCACAACAACTCCAGCTTCATATTTACGGTACAGACATGAAAGTGGTATTGATATTCTCATGCAACTCGCGGCAAGAAAGCAAATTTGTGTATTTCCCTAACTGTCAAAATTTAAACTATCAAATAAACTGTTATTAGTGTGAATATGTGCAAAGACTTGACTCATTTTTTTGGTCCTCCAGGAGCGATACGAAGCAGCTATCAAGCGGTCGACAAAGAAGACGTGGGCCGAGATCCGTCAGCAGAGGTGGTCCTGGGCGGGAGGACTCAACCAGACCTCCCGTAGAGAAAGTGAGTTTTAGATGAACCGCAATGACTCGGACTCTCATAGAAGCCAGAAACGATTAGATATACAAATATATATCATATCCTCACTGTAGTCTTTGTGTTGAGCAATGCTTTACAGAATGTGACTCACTCGTCCCACTGATGCAATTCAAGGAAATAGATCCTGAAGGGTTTGGTGTCATGAGGGTGGGGAACCAGAAGGCAAATGACCTACACAGTAATATATGATGTTAGCACTTGTAATTCTTCAGTGAATGTTTCTGTTTTTTTTGGAGCAAAAATTGGTTTTGAGCACCAGTTTTCTCCGTTTAACTGATAACAGAGGCAGAAAGGTAGTTGTCAGGAATATGTTTCATTAGATTATCAGTGTGAACGGCGAGGCGTTGTGTTTTTATCAGAGACCTGTGAGGTAATTTCCTCTATTCAGACTGAACTCTGTCCTGTCCTGCACGCAGACCGACACAAACATGTGACTCAACTGCCTCTTTTCAAAAACTGTGACACTGAGGTCAAGACGAGTTTCTCTTCTGCAAGGTGTGAAAGATCCTGAATGTATGTGAGAGAACGTGAGTGTGTGTGTGATATTTTATGATTTCTGATTTCTTGCAGCAGAAAAAAAAAGAGAAAACCCTCCCCCAAATGTGATTTCTAACTATACCACACCCTTCCCATACTTTCCTCAAATTTCCTCCCCGTCTCCCCCCAAAGTCTGAATTCAGATTAATCTTACTAAGAGAAGCCAGTTTGACCTCAGAGAATGGTGAGTCCCGGCTCTCCTCCAGGAGCCGTTGACAACTGTGTGATCCAGGCAGAGGGAGTCGGCAGCCCCCCGTCTCTTATCACTCCACAGCTTTTGCCAGTCAGGGGGGGGGGGGCCCGCCCGCACCCCGGCCGCCTTGTGAACAGTTGTTGTCTGTTGCGTTCTCTCCGGTGCAGGCAGATGCTCGGCCTCCACGGTCAACTTGCCGAGACAGGTGGACCCTGTCATTAACAACAGGCTGTCCAAGTCCTCTGCCACGCTCTGGAACTCCCCCAACAGAAGTAAGGACGACCCGACGTCAATGTCCACCAGGCTTCCTGCTCCCTTCCCTTCCCTTCCTATTCATCCCCTTCCGCCTTCCCCCCCTCCTTCCTGTTACCCTAATCTGGTTTTTGGTTTTCTTTTATTATTATAACTGTCGTCTCTGGTGGCCTGCCTGCCTGCCTGTGCTTGGTGACTGGTCATTTACCACCTACTCCCCCCCCACTCTTATCACGCTCTCGGTCTCGTATGCATCGTGGTGTTTTAATTTGGTTTTTCAGTTGGTGGTTGTCATTGATTTAAGTCTTCCTTTGCATTTTTGATCAGCCTCCCTTCACCTCGACATCACCGAGTCATATTTTGTGATATATATTTTGGTACGTGTGTTTCATCGGTCACGGCACCTTTTTTTTTTGGTTGTCCCCCTCCCACTTTACTGTTGGTGGTTTGGTGTGGTGGTGGTGGATATTATAGTGTGACTGTTGCAAATGAATCAAGTAGAGCAACTTAAAGCACATGCATTGTATAATTTTTTTTGGTTTTATGTATTATTTTAAGTAAATTTACAGTCTAGTTCTATAGATGTTAAGTCTCTCTTGCTTGGTTATACTGTATATTTACAGCAGCGTATTGCTGCCACCATGACAAAACAAGTATTTACTCAGTTTCTTGTTACAACGTGAAAAGTTTCTCGTTTTAATGCGATCCTTTCCACATTATGAGATATTTGTTATGTTACTGGGGCAAATTTTCTTGTTGTTGTTTTTTTTTTGCAAGAAACATTAATTGTTATAATCTCAATATATATTTTTATATCACCAAACATTTCCATATATTTACACAAAATCAATGTATCTCATTAAAACAAGAGACTTTTCTCATAGCATAATAGTGAGTTCTTGTAACAAACTATGCTAAGTGCTAAGTGTCTACAGTCATGCTAGCATCTCTATGACGCTTATTAGCATATTAGAATTTTATTGTTGTATCTGGTTATAACTACTAAGTAAGTTTTATCATAAAAATGTATTTTAGTGTCAAAAGTAAAAATGGTGCCAAATATATATTTGATTATTGATGCATTAATGGGTTGGAGGTATTTAAAGTTGTAGCTAGTCGAGGCTGAGCTCATTTCAACTACCTTATAAACAGTTGTGGTAGTTTAATCCTTTAAAATTGATCAAATTTCTAAATTAATTGTAAGTTTTGTAGATAACATCTTAATGGAACAGTTTGATTTGACAGATGCGCGTCTCACCGAGAGTTAGATGAGAAGTTGGTGTGTTGTTATAACAAACAACGCTAAGTGTCCACAGCCATGCTAGCAGCTCTGTGAGGCTGTGCGGAATCATGGTGCTTTGAGCTAAATGCTAATGTTAGCATGCTAACATGCAGATGGTATAATGTATATTTTTAAAATGTGTAGTATTAACTATATACGGTAGAATGTTTAGCATGTTCACCATCTCAGTTTAGCATGTTAGCATGCTGTTTTTTGCTAATTAGCACTAAACACAGCTGATGGGAATGCCATTAATTTTGCAAATATTAAGTCATATGTATATGTTAACCAAAGTTTTCGACAAATAAACATTTTGACTTGATATTAGCATTAAATTAAAAGTCTTGACCAGTGGTGGACCAACCGACTCCATAGAAGCAACATAGCAACGCACACAAATATGTTGTTTTAACTGGAAAGTTTTGTGATATAACAAGATATTGATATTGATGTCATTGTTACAAGAAATGGTTATCGTAAAAACAGAATAATGTGGCATTTAGTAATGATAAAATGTGTCATAATAACATAAAACACATATTTTTATAGTATGACAGGATTAAAGTTAAACAAGAACATTTTTATGCTATAACAAGAAACTGAGCGACAGTCTTTTAAGTCACTGTGGCAGCAACATGCTGCTGTAATAGGACAAATATTTAAATTAACTTGTTATGTCAGACTCATTTCATCAGACTCCTGATTTGTCACAAGTACATAAGCAGCGCTGTCTCCATCTCAGATTTGTCTCGCCTCATAACATGTGTCATTACAGATCGTATCACCCACAGTGCAATCAGCAGTTCGGCTCTCGGCTCCCCCGCTGCCACAATAGCGGTTTAGATTTCGTGCTTGATCATCACTAATACAGATGCTCCGATACTGCAGGCACATAAAAGGACAATTCAGAGCTGAATCATATTTCTGCAGAGCCAGAGCCAGGTAGTGTTTCTGGCCTTGGGAGATGTTCTGCACAGTGTACCCGTAATAGTATTGAGGGGGGTAGTGATGTCAGAGCGGTGGCGTTTATAGATCCAGGCATCAATCTACCTCTAGGTGAAAAGTCGATCACCAGGCAGCAGCTCAGCGCAGCCTCCTCTTGCCGTATTGGAGAAAGAAGAGGAGGAGAGAAACCACTGTTGCCTAGCAACAGAACATAGTCTGGTTATCAGTTAATCATAAAACATGTTGTGAAAACGATCCGCGAAGGTGACTGCATCAGCTGTTATATAAGAAAAGCCAGTCTATGAAAGAAAGAGTGATTTCACAAACAAAAACTCGCACCTCGTGTCATTCCTGGCAGTGCTGTTGTGATTGCACTATTATCATGCGTATGTGTGTTATGTGTTCGTACATACCTCTGTGTATGTCAACAGAGTGATGCTTGAATTACACAACAATGCAGCATTGACAAGAAGCTGCAGTTGTCAGTACACATGTCTCTGCTCTCATTACTTCCCTGCAAAAAAAAAAGAAAGAGAGAAAGAAAGAAAGATCTTTGCAAGGCATCTTATCAGTTGTTGAAACAGGAAATCAACACAACTAACTGGACTAGCTGTCTTAGCACGTTAGATCTCATGCTTTAGCTAAAATAAAATATATATAAAGTTAATATAAAAGTACATGTGCACACACATTGTGTCTATCCGTATGTCTTTGTCTCCTGCGCGTTACGTGTTTTCTGTTGTATGTAGAATTCAAAAGGGAAACTAAATCTACAAGAAGCTACTCAGTAAGACGCTTTCAAAGGCTCAAACATAAAACTTAACAATGTCAAGTCTCCAAGCAGTGGTGGAGGAAGTATACTGCTCTTTGACTTAAATAAAAGTAGCAATGTAAAAATACTATGTTACAAGTAATTCACTCAAATTTACACATTTTACTTAAATAAAAGTATAGAAGTATTACCATCGAAATATATTGAAAATATCAAAAGTAAAAGTACAGAAAAATAATCTGATATATTATTATTAATAGATTGCTTATACTGATTCATCTGACTATTTACTGAGTATTATAACAAAAATGTGTTTTAGTGTCAAAAGTAAAAAAATACTCATTATGGCGCCAAATATCTTATGTTTTAGATTATTATTACTGATGCATAACAAGTATTTAATGATTTAGATTGTCGAGGTTCAGCTCATTTCAGCTACTTTATCTACTGTAGGGGTAGTTTAAACTGTAAAAAAACAGATCATATTTCAAAGCTAATTATATGTTTTGGGAAATAAACTTATTGACTCTCTTGCCAAGAGTTAGAGGAGAAGATTGATACCACTCTCACATGAGTATGGTATCTATCTTCTCATGTAACTCTTGGCAAGAAAGCAAAGTGTACTTTCCAAAAGGTCAAAGCGTTCCTTTAAAGTCAGAGCTACAAGTTACTATAGCTGTTAAATAATCCTAGTGGAAGAAGTAGCAGAAATGGATGATTAAATAGTTACTATTAATATGATCCAGGTGCTTCTGGACTACAGAAAATGCTGCACTGCAGTATTTGTTTCTATGTTTCAGCTACTGTTGAAGAAGTCGGAGCTTCTATATGATATTCCTTCTGAAGAGTTTCATAGTCTGAGCTCTCAAATAGCATCATTTACTTTTCTCTTTCTGTCCTTATTCCCTTTGGGGGGTTCTCTAGTATTTGCTCAGTGCTTTATATAAATCTCACACAGGCATCTATAGTTTCTAACAGACTTGATTTGATTCTGCAGGAATCAAAGATGGCGTCTACTGACTAAAAAACAACTTTATTCTCCGACATGACGTTTGCTTTGCTCATGAGAGTATGATTTAATGGTGTATGTGTTCTTCGTTTTTTTTCCCCACCCGTCATTACAATGCATTGGATTATATATTTTGCTGTTGTCGGACGTCATATGTGCTGAATCTTCATCACATGACACTCAATAACAGTAAACACATACTAGCAGAATGGTGTTGAGGTCAGAGTAGGTTTGTCTTGCTTATAGGACAAATGGTACTAATGCTCAACTCACCAGAAACTGACAGGCCTTAGCGCTGCATTGGGTTTGAGTGAGGTTGAGCGTTACTGGGTTTTTGCCTGATGTGTTTTTGAGTGGTAAGTAATGAGAATTAACTCGGGTTTGCTCCTCTGTGTGTTGTTGTCTAATGTCTGGTACTGTATGTAACACGTAGGCAAAAGTTTCAGTCATTCATCTTTGTGTTTGAGTTTCAGTATCTTTGAGTCAGAGTGTGTCTGACTGGCAGACTGGAGTTTAGTAATAACCACACTGGATGAGTAAAACCTCAATGGGTGGAGCTAAAGAACCAGTTTGATCTTGTTGGCCTCAAACAGAACTTGAGGTTTTTTTATATGATAAGTCAAGAGCACATTATGCTTAAGGGTTCGGTATGTTTTAAACAAACTGTCAACATCTGAAAGGTTAAAGTGAGTTTAAGAGTCTACATTCATGGTGTTGCACTTACATGAAAAAGTAGTGTGTAAAATGAAAAATTGATCTTGAAAGATGAAGAAGAAGAAGTTAAATTCCTACCTTATTTGCACACCTGGCCTATAGCTGTGTAAAGTCAGTGCGAATTGTTTGGAAAGTTATAAAAATAGTTGATGTTGGAAAGATGGTTTCAGATCCCAAGACGATCTGACAAACACTTCATTGTAAGCATGTGAGGTCTTTAATGTTCAAGTGGTTCAAGTTGTCATTAGAGGACAATAAAAAAATGGATATTGCAATGTTCCCTGTACAAAAATGGTGGATTATTTTGTGTTTTTTGCATTTCAGTGTCATAAAACATCAGTATGTAAGTAACTTCATCACATCTCATGAGCCAAACTAATAGAAAACATATGTATTCGCAAATACAGCATCAGTGGATTGTTCAAATGGACTCTTCTCATGAAAATGATCCCACTCAAAAGCACCAAGTCATCCAACCTTTTCATGGTCAAACCACCACTACCAGCCTATAGCAAGTTAATTACTACTGTATGTAAACTAGATAGCTTCACAAAAACAATTGTTATTTGCATTATTTAGGACTATAAGCTGTAGCTGCAGTTAGTTTACTCCTGAAAAACTGCAGTTCTTCGGCTCCACCTCCTGATGGATCAACTAACGAGATCATTTATGCTTCTAAAGCAGTTTCTAAGAAATTAAGTGTGCATTCACGTGCTGGTGGAAAAATCTGTACAGTCTGGGGCAATTTTAGCATTTTATTCATGTGCAATTTTGTCAGAAATATCCAACTGAGAAGACACATGCTGCCTCTTGTTTTTCAGAGGTTAAGAGGGTTTGTCTGACTAAATAAACACATGACACGAGTGTTTATTTACTGCTCACAAAGACCAAACTAGATTTTTTTTTGAAAACTCAGAAACAGAGATGATAAAAGTTCCTCAGACTTCATCGTCCTACGTTGAATGATGTTCATGTGAGGATGAATTTCCAGTTTTTCCAACAGCACGTGAATGCAAAAACTCCACTCTGTTTCAGATGGAGACATGGTGGTCAGTGTTTGTGTGTGTTTGTGTGTGTGTGTGTTTGTGTGTGTGTGTGTGTGTGTGTGTGTGTGTGTGTGTGTGAGGGAAGAGAGGATGTGCTGCAGTATCATCATTGAGGAGCGGTACACCTCCTGCAGTGTTGAGTGTGTTTTTACAACAGTGTACGTGTGTGTGTGTGTGTGTGTGTGCAGGAGATATGAAGGTGAATTTGTGTGTGAAAGACGAGGATCTAACTGTACGTTCACGTGTGTGAAGTTCACTCTGACGGTAACCCGACACTGACAGCGCCCTTTTGTGTCAGCCCGCAGCCTGCGTCTGAGCCCGTGGGAGAGCAAGATCGTGGAGCGGCTCATGACGCCTACGCTGTCCTTCCTGGCTCGCAGTCGCAGCGCCGCCACCCTCCTCAACAACAGCGACTCTCGTGAGTGTGAAACCCCCTCCAGACCCGTGTGTGTTCAGTGCGCCCATCCTCCTCTTTCTGCACATTATTACTGCAGTGTGCAGGGAAGGAGAAATCCTCTGTTTGGACCCCTTAAGCTCATTTTTATGGACATTTTGAGAGAGGAAAAGAGCTTGTTTGGCCCAGAAAATATAAATATATCTCTTCTTGCTTTGTTTCAGTCTTTCTCTTTTTCCCTCTTTCTTGCTCTTTCTGTGTTTTTATACATAAAATCTGGCTGTTATCTGGCTTTTATTTCAGTTAATCAATTAATAGGTTAGTCTAAACATGTCAGTAAGCAGTGAAAAAGCACACTGCAGTTTTCTAGAAGGCTTATATTGTACCAAACAACCCTATTAACCCCTATAAACATCAATTTACAATGACATAAAACAGAGAAAAGCAGCAAAACTTTACATTTAAGAATCTGGAAGCAGCAAATTTATTGACATTCTTTCTTTATAAATATCTTGTTTCAGCCTTAGTCTTTTCCCCTCTCTCATCTATGTTTCTATGCATTTTGATATGCAACCCTGTGATGCTATTTGGTTTGGTTGAAGATAGAGAGATAGAGAAAACAATCTCATCACAAGGTCCTTTTAATAGCTTCTCTGGAGATTTCAATCACATCATGCCATCTTCATCAGCCCATGGAGTTTTCCTAATTATCATGAAATCATAGATGTTCAAATTTCCAACTGAGGTCCTTAAATGCTCAGAAAAAGTGGAACTAGACCTTGTGGTAGGTTGATTTCTCAACAATTATCTGCATTATCAAGTTTTTTTTTTGTTTGCTTAATCATTTAGTCTAAAAAGGTCATAAGTTGTAAAAAATACACACCACATTTATCTTTAAAGGGCTTATTTTGTCTAAACAACAGCCCCAAAACCCAAAGATATTAAATTTACAATAATAAAATGGAACATTTGAGAAGCTGGAACCACAAGTGTTAAGTATGTTTCCTTTCTAAGTGACTTCAATGATTAATAAAACATAAAAATTGTCATCAAGTTGATCCCTGACCTGAGGGGAAACAGGATGATTGCTGCAGTAAAGAATAACAGTGTACGTTGGTGAGCAGATGTGCCTCTAATGGATAACAATAAAAGATAGTTATCCCTGCAAGTGAAATCAATAGTATTATTTAAAAACAATAAAACAGTAGTTGCTATCATTGTTTAATTTGTCAGCTAGATTTGATTCATTGTCTTGTAGCATGTCATGTGTATTGTGTGTTTTTTTTTTTACCACCCTGCATGGTGTGAGTGGGGGCCCTGACCTCGGCCCTGCTGCCGCTCTCTGCATGTTTATGTGCCACTCAGACTCTCACCACTGCTCCCGTTCAGCCTCTGCCAGCCCGCTGAACGCCTCCTCCCACCACCGCCCGCACCAGAACACCGCCGAGCGCTGGAGGGTCTCCTCCGCCAGCACGCCGGACATCACCCAGCGCCAGCGCCGACGAAACTCCACACCGGTAGGCTGTGTACAAATATACATGACAACTATAGGTTTTGGATTAGGCCTATTTAAATGTGGTGATTGAGAATTCCCTTTTTTTGGAAGACCAGTCGTTCTAGACCAAGTACTAAAGATAATTTGAACTGAATGTCTTTATCTTTTCATGTATTACTTTTGAAAATTATTTTTGTTTTTGTTTTATTTTTGTTTTTGCCAAGAGTTAGATGAGAAGACTGATACCACTCTCATGTCTGTACTTTTAATATGAAGCTACAGCCAGCAGCCAGTTAGCTTAGCTTAGCATAAAGACTGGAAATAGGGGGAAACAGCTAGCCTGGCTCTGTCCAAAGATAACAAAATCCACCTACCAGCACCTGTAAAACTCACTAATAAACACAAGTTATATCTAATTTGTCTGTACAGATAATATGAAGTTGCAGCCAGCCAGTCAGGCAACAAAGAAATTGTATAAAACCACAAACTGTCATTTTTACACTTCTGTTTTTATATGATAAAACAAACCAGACACATTATGTTAATTACTGAGCTTTACAGGTGTTGTTGGGTGGGTTTTTTACATTTGGACAGAGCCAAGCTAGCTGTTTCCCCCTGTTTCTGGTCTTTGCGCTAAGCTAAGCTAAGCTAAAGGGCTGCTGGCTCTATCTTCATATTTAATGCATTTATAAAGTCAATGGAAAGACGTAAATAGACACAAATTAGCATGGTATGTGCAAATTGACGCGTTTCATGACGTGAAACGTTTAAACTTTATGAGCTTTATGAATCTGGTTCATAAATGTACGACGAGACGAGAGGAAAAAGGAAAGAGACTGGAGGGAAATAATGGAAAGAACTGGAGCTTCCAGGTTTCTGAGTTCGGTCAAAGTGCTTACATACAGACACTCTCCCAGAGACACGGTCAGTCCATTACCAGCTAGCTTACAGCTAATGTACAATTGGTACATTGGCTGCTTGGGGCAAATAATCGCAGTGGTCAGTCCAGTGGTCAAAGGTATCACAAAGCACATAAGCATATTTCCCAAAATGATGATGAACTACTTTTAAGACCATCACTGGACATTTAAAATCTCTAATGAAACCCATAATGATGAGATTCTCTCTGGTGGGTTAGCGTGACCTATCACACCTACTAAATGGTAGGAGAAACTTATACAATAAGCCTTTACAATAAATAACAAGTTAATTTTAAAGAACACACATTTTAACAACTAGATTATGAAATCTCAGGTGCAAATGTAGTAAACTGTCTTCTCAGGTCAGGGTTTCCACCTGGAAATTGTGCAGCTGAAGTGGAAAGCCCCTCAGATCCTGACACATTTCATCTCACCTCTCACACTCATTAAATCAATGTGTAATGAGTGTATTACTGGAGGTGGTCTCTATTTCAGGCGAGGGAGTCTGCCTGAATTTCTATAATCTAATGTGGGAGTTCCAGCCATAACATTAGGAGGTGACGACACTGACATTTAACAAAAGGCGATTATCTGCAGCCTTGCCCTGAGGTGACAATTGGTTATTTGTGTCACCTATTTCTCCAAGGTGGACAGAAAGAAGAAGGAGAAGAAAGACAAGGAGAGGGAGAACGAAAAAGAGAAGAGCGCTCTCACAAAAGAGAAGGTGCAGAAGAAGAGACAGACGGCGTCGCCCACCACTATGACCCAGAGATCCAGGCCAGAGACCAGGTAATGTCTGTCATATAGATGTGTATATTCCGTGATAATACAGCTAGTGTAGGGGAGAGACTGAAAGAGTGAAAGAGGAGGGGGCTCGTGTGTCCTCGTGCTTTATCCTTGGAGCAGGTTAATGTCTGACAGATGGTCCAAGGTGCTATAATCTAACTTCTAAAAGAGACTCTGCTGGACATCGTTCAGTCAGCAGCCGCGGGCTAGTCTGCCAAGAACGGGTCTGTTTATGTGAGAGTGAGGCACTTGCAGACAGAATGGGGTTTTCCTGACTGATGCACCCTCGCTCTTCTCACGTTACACCACCCTACAGCCAAAAAATCATAGCGACCGAATGTGGCGGTTCAGATCGTGTCACTCATATCTTCCAATGTGACCTAGTTCTGGCCTTTATGCCCTGCTCTGGGAACCTCATTACCTTTACCTCCACGCTGCCATGAAATCCCATCTCCTGTGCCACCGGTTCACTCTTTAACTCTTTCTCCTGCTTATATTTCACCTTTGCTGCCATCTTTTCTCTGCTCATCAGCACCCCGAAGCCCAAAAACAGACCTCCATCACCCGCAGCCCCCAAAAGTCGGCCATTATCCCCCTTGGTGCCAGCAGCAGCTGCCAAGACGCCCACGGGCAAGAAGACACCACCTCCTGGCACCAAGACCAGACCCAAACGGGCCCAGACGCCCGCTAGGGTACAGCCCCAGACGGTTGCTGCGGTCACCGTGGAAACAAGCCACGAACCCCAGCAGCCCGACACTCCGGAGGAGAAGAAGAGTAAGTGTGGTTACCATGGGGATGATATCCAGGCTTCAAGGTGACTTAGAGGTTTTGGCCGACATTCATGTTGCAAATCAGTGTGAACACACAATTAATGTGTTCCAGCAGTTAATGTGTACAGGTTTCTCTTTTGGATGAAGTAGCTTCACACAGTGGGGGTTTAATTGGAAAGTTGTTTGTATATTAAAATGAAAAAGCAATGTTGAATCTAGGTGATAAATTATTTTAAAATGTATAATCAGCTCATATTTTTGATATTTTAGCAACACAACACCAGGGGTTATATCAGTGAGTCCACCACTTCGGTCGGGACTGAAATATCTCATCAAATATGGGATGGATTGCCACGAAATTTGGTGCAGACGTTCATGTTCCCCAGAGGATAAATTCCACTGATTTTATTGATCCCCTGACTTTTCACTTCACCAGTGAAATATCTCAACATGTAATTGGTGGATTGGCACCGAGTTTGGTACAGAATTTGGGTAAATACTACAATTTTAGTGATCTCAACAACTATTGTATATATTGCCATTAAATGTGGTACACACATTCATGTCCCCCTCAGAATGAATCCTGATAACTTTGGTTCAAGTTCAAGTTCAACTTTATTTGTCATTTCTACAGAATAACACACGTTATCAGTGCAATGAAATGCTTAAGATGAGGCTTGGGACAGAACTGCAGGATAAATTAATTATACACAAGTAACAATAAGCTAAACAACAAAGATAAAAGGTAAAAAAAAAAAAGATAAAGACTGAAAAACTACAGATTAGGAATTTACAGTAAATAAATGAATGGTAGTTGTTACAGCATGAAATATTAGATGCTGTGAGTATAGGGTATATACAGATGAAAGCAGCTAACGTGTTAGTTTTGTTAAGAAGGATGTTGTCGGTAAAGCAGATGTTTGCTTCCTATTTATTGTGGTTTTAGAAACAGAATCATCTCTTCTCCTCTCTTTGTCTTCTCTCTCATAGCCTCCGGTAACGTTCCTGCCATTGTGGTGTCCTCTGCGCCGATTACACCTCCTTCCCTCAGCCCACCGGTTGTAGCAGCATCCTCTCCCGCTGTGCCGAGCGTAGAGCCGGCCGCCCCAGCTGCCTCTCCTGCAGCGGCTTCTGCTAGTAATCCTACTCCTTCTGCTACACCCGCCACTGCCACCACCACCACCACCACCACTGCTGCTGCTGCTGCAACCCCGCCTGCACCAACCAGCAGGCCGTCAGCAGGCACCAACGACCCAGAGGAGGCTGCTCGCGTCCTGGCAGAGAAACGCAGACAAGCTCGAGAGCAGCGAGAGAGGGAGGAGCGGGAGCGGCAGGAGCAGGAGCACAGAAACAGGTCAGCTTCAATGTCAATATGGATACATTAACACCCTGTGAGTCATCATATATTGTCATCTAACATCTATAAAGTGTGATATGTGTGGTTGGTGGTGCAGTTGTGAGTTTACAGGATTGTCAACAATGTATAAAATAATTTTTTGTGGCATTTTGGCTTTATTTACATGAAACACAGGGAGCGAGAGAGACGGGGTTAAGACATGCAATCAAACTCGGGATGTTGTTGGACAGAATAACACTTTTCAATATGATATAATCCAATACAACAGTCCTGCAATAGAAACTACATTCTTAAACTTGCATTGCATCATACTGAAAGGTTATTTTGTCCCAATTTTGCAATATTTTTCAGAGAAACATGTCACTGCCCCTGTTTCACTGCTTTTTTTTTGCAGTGAAGGTTGTGAATATGAGTGAGTTTTTATTTAAAAGTTGCTCCTTCACTTGAAATAATTATATTTTTTGGTGTTTTCATAATTTCAGTGGCCTCGGGCTTGCTGCCATGTGTGTCACAACATGGGAGGAGTGCTAAGATTCAGCTAAAATTGGGTTAATTACAGTAACCGTCCTAAAATAGAGGGTAGAGAATATCACTTTGTGTAGAGCAATGAAAGATGTTTCTTTTTAAAGATTATCTTTTGGAATTTTTACTGGACGAGTTACAGTATAAAAATCAATGGGAAATTCAGAGAGAGAGAAGAGTATGTCCTCAGACAGAAGTGAACCAGAACCTCATGGTTATGTATGCTTTATTGATTTTTCCTCAGAAGCCGAATCTTAATGACTTTGTGGCTGCAGTTTTAGCCCAAGTTTGTGAGGAATGACCGTGTGAGAGAGCAGTATGATTATCTTCTCAGATTTAAAAACCCACCGCCGATCTTCCTGCAACCGTACCGTACGAGCATGTGCACGCTTATCTATAACACAGCATACATGTTCTCAGGATTCTGCGGGAGGAGGCGATGGCGCGAGAGGCCGAGGAGAGAAAACGCAGAGAGGAGGAGGCTCGATTCATGGCCGAGCAGCAGCGTCTGCGAGACGAAGCCCAGCGAGTTCAAGAGGAGAAGGAGGCGCAGGAGAGAGCCAAAGCTGAGCAGGAGGAGAACGAGAAGCTGCAGAAACAGGTCAGTGATGGATACGTGTCTGAAGAGTGTTTAACAAACAATGAGGGGAACCTACTGGAAGTCCTCCACCAGTGGGAATCAAACTCTTAACCCTTCACTGTGCTACCAGACCCAACGCTTCATCAGTGAATCACTTCCTTTTCACTGTAAATACTGTAGGATCTGAAAACCCTTTAATTTTCCATTAACCACCAGGAATCCCTATGATCCCCACACGCAGTAAGCCCATTTACCATCTGGGCAGATTAATGCATCGAAGGATGCCTGAGCTGTCAGAGGGGATACAGTACTGAACCCAAACATCAGTACCCTCTAACTCACTCGCCCTCTGACTGTCTGGCATCTGGGCAGATTAAAGGAAGAGAAAAATGTGCTGCTGTCACCGATGATGTGTGTCATGCGTGAGCCCTAATAGTGAGAGGCCCCTTGTCTGTCCGGGCAGATGCCAGCTGGTGACCTCCATAATGGTGATGAGCAGAGGCTGAGGGAGCCATTGTGATCGGGGGAGATAGTGACAGGCCTGTGTTGCCTCTGTCTAGTACACTCGGCTCGCTCCGCAGTGGGCTGATAGTCGGATAAGCAGCGTCAGTGTACGCCATGCCTGAAGCACTCAGCTATGCTCGACTCCCTTTTTTCCCCTCAATAGCTCCATTGTTCCGCTCTGACAGCGCACTCGCTCGAGACTGGAGTGGCCTCATATTTTTTTAGTTTAGGTCAAGTGTTGCGCTCGCCGTCTGAAATCGTGTGTGACCGTTAAATCAGAAGTTCTATTTTCACTCGAAACGTGTGAAACATCAGATTTTAAAGGCAGCTGGATGCATTTGTTTTGCCCTCCACAGATGTGATTTATGTATACATCATGATGCTATTTTCATTGCTTAATTCTTCACATCTGTTTGTTTTGGTGCTGAGTCTAAATACCCAGTAAACCGTGTAATGGTTACTCACATAATATCAACCTCGGCCTGAGGGCTGCAGAACGGACCGAGCATGTGCTGCTCCCTGGTGGTGGAGAGTTATACATACTGTATGTTGTTTTCTAAGGATGTAGGTTTGGTTTCAGAAGTCCAGGGTTCAGATTAGAAGAAAAACCCACGTCAATGCTGTTTATTTACATATATTTATGCATATATTTATATTAATCTTGCAAATAACATGTTTTGATGGAATTGGTCTTGAGACCAAGTCTAACAAAAGAATTAGAATCATGGCTTATTAAATTTATACTTAGTTTAATTATATTAAGTCTAATTGATGATATAAGGCTGTCTTTACATCTTTAATCACAAAAATGAAAAAAAAATAGATAAAATCAATAAAGCATTCAAAGATTGAAATATAATTATAGTCACTAAAAATCAGTTTTTGCCTCACGAACATCGTTCTTTGGTGCCTTAACTTTGACTGATGTTTAATTGTATTATTTTTTCCAAAAGCATGCGGAGGAGAGTGATTTGTTTTGTTTTTTTAGTCTCGAGTAGTGTCTGCGGATCTTCTTGTCATGTTGCATTCAGCCACAACAAGCACCACCATTCATTCAGACCGTTTAAGGCTGCTTATGTGGCCTGAGAGACGAAACTCGGAGCAGAAAAGGGCAACACGCGCTTGCTGCTGCTCGGGAAAGTTAGTATTTGTGTGGCAACTGTGGTGGAAATCTGAAAATAAAAAAACTTACAAATAACCAAGTTTTTGTCTTTTAATGAGAACCTTGCAAGGGATCGATACACAGTCGCAACAGAGTGTAATTGCAGACTGATGTCAGTTACATCCATTTTATAGACAAGGACCGAGGGAGGCAGTGTATGGATGTGTATGTGTGGTTTAGTGTCAGGTGTCATCAAAGTTGTCAGCCTGTCGAGAGGAACTATTACATGTTCAAGGAGAAGCTACTCCCTACTTTGTACCAGACAAAAACAGGAAAAACAATAATGAGCATACGTGCAAGGTGCTTACATGTCCAAGGTTAAACAATGTGAGTTCATCCAGAGTGCACAGTATGAAGTGTGGTGCAGAGAATACAAAGTGTGGTTTTTCTATTACACAACCTATATTAATGTATCAGTGTATCTAGAGAGATTTTTGTGAGTAAATCAACCTGAAACTGTAGAAATGTGTTAGACAAAAATAAGATTTTGAAAAGCGTGGGTGGACGTTGTACCCTGGTTTGCACTGAGCAAGTTAATGACATATTCAGCTCTGATTGGGCGGCTGTCAGTTGCTTTGTATTTTGTTCTCTGTGGGAATCAACACAACAGCATAATTTTACATTTTTCTCAACTCCCTTGTCCTCCCTTGACATCCTGCTGCTTTTCATCTGTTTGTAGCTGCATGTATGAACAGAAGAGTTATTGTTGAAATGAAAATTTCATTATTTCATTAGTTTTTGTCTGAAAGCTTTTTTTGCTTGCTTCATATTAATGTTATTCCTTTTTTTCAGAGAGAGGAGGCTGAAGCTAAAGCCCGCGAAGAGGCCGAGCGTCAGCGCATAGAGAGGGAGAAACACTTCCAGAAAGAAGAGCAGGAGCGACTGGAGAGGAAGAAGGTGAGTAGAAAGAGAGAAAAACATCATCAGAGCTCAGAAAGTCACACGGGTAACTTCCGAGTTAATCCCCAGCACTTCTCGCTATAAAGCGTGAAGCTAATTGATCTCCGTCTGATCTTTACAGCGCCTTGAGGAGATCATGAAGAGGACTCGGAAGAGTGATGCAGGAGATAAGGTATGTGTGATTCCTTTTATACAGGCGTGAATGAACTCAACTTCCTCTTGTCCTGTTAAAATAACAAGCGACTTTTTGTTCTTCGTAACCACAGAAGGAAGTCAAAGCCTCTCCACAGGTCAACGGCAAGGACACAGAGCTCAGTAAAGGTAACTGTCACATCCAATGATGATGTGCTTTTAGCCTCAGAAACGTAGCGTCCAAAAATACAAACCCTTTTATTTATTCATCAATATAATCTTTCTGCAGCTCCAGAGAACCTGCAGAGTCCCGGTGCAGCAGTGCTCAGCCAGTCACAAAGCGTGTCCAGCCCCGTTGTAAACGGCGTCCAGCCCGCCGCTCACCAGAACGGCGTCTCAGCCAACGGAGAGGCAGCTGACTTTGAGGAGATCATCCAGCTAAACAACAACGGTAACCCGGCACAAACTCAGAGCGGGTTGGTCAGCGACCCGATCCTGGCGTTCGAGGGAGGAGAACCTTTCCTGATGAAAACAGGCCCGATAAAGCCTCAGCATGTCGCAGGTACGGTAATGAGACTTCTTGTGTAGCTCAATTAACCACTAAAAAGAGTTGGGTTACATATAATTAGGACTTTTGGACATATATTTCTATTGAATTAACAAATCATTACTCATGATTTGTGTTTCATGCCACATCTGATCTCAGGTCCAATCCTAGATCACAAGTTCACAACGTTTAAGGCTCAAAACTCCTAAAAAATTATCTCCCAGTCACCTTTAATCACAATTTATGGCCTCAGTTTGGTGACCTGTGAGCAGTTCAACCTCTGACATTGTTTTATTTGAAGGATTTTTGCAGGCATGAACAGAAAAGGCCTGAAGAAAAAGCAAAAATGAAAAAGAAAAACATAATTTTGTGTAAAACAAATCCATTACCTCATATCAACGCAATTATCTTGTTACCCCTTAAATTATCTAATGTCCCGAACCTCAAGTTGAAAACCACAGGCCTGGATCGAACAAGACAAACATCTCATTAACTGTTGGCTGGACTGCCGTGAAATTTTGCACAGGCGTTCGTGTGACCCTCAGGATGAATCGTAATCTCTTTGGTGACCCCCTGACTTTTTATCAAGCACCGTCATCTGGTCATAATCCTCTTTGTCCAACTTTTTGTTTCATGATTAAATACCAGCAAAAATAATGACATTCCCATCAGCCTCAACTGTACCTTGTGTTTAGTGCTAATTAGCAAATGTTAGCATGTTGCCTCAAGGGGCTTTTACAATCTGCACAGTATCCAACCCTCGATTCGGATAAGGAAAAAAAACTAAAAGAGGAGTAAACATTATAAACATCAGTACAGCCTCACAGAGCTGCTAGCATATTGTAGACTCTCAGTGTTGTTTTTTTCCAATTAATCAATTATGTTGTTTCAAATTATGTTTAGTTTTGTCAAACTTACTGTCCAAAACTCAAAGATATTTAATATAAAGAAAGAGGAAAGCAGCAAATCCTCACATTTTAGAAGCTGCAACCAGGGAACTGTTAACATTTTTGCTTCTTAAATGACTTAAATGATTTTACAATGATTAATCGACTATCAGTATTGTTGTTGGTAAGGTTTTCTGTTGATTGACGTACCAATAAAGTGACTAATTGTTTCAGCACCAAACTCAGATTTTCAAAGGGGAGACAGAAATCACTTAACAGCTCATTTTATTCAAACATTAGATACAAATTTGCAGTAAATATAAGTTGTTAAACATAGTTTTTCTCTTTCATCTCACCTGTTTTTTCTTTCCTGTCCTGTTTCCCTGCAGAGGTCCTGTGAGTCCACACACATCACACGGAGATGCGCCTTATGTCTCTGCTTGAGTTATGAGATTCATGCAACACCGCAGCGGCTTATAAAATAGTGTGCCAAACAAACAATGAACTGCGCTGAATTCACATCTACAGTATCTGCCGCAGAGGACAAAGAGGAGGAGATGAGATGAACTCTGCCTGGAGAAAAAAAAAACACACAAAAAAAAAAACAACAACTACTCATCCGAAATATAGAAAATAAAAAAATGCAACAAGTATTCTCTCTCTGTCTTCACCGCGTGTTATGGTGCAGCATTTGTCAAGTTTTATTGAAATGTCACATGCAGATTTTATGGTGCACCTTAAAGATGACTGACTGTGTAACAAATTTTAGAAAATACATTATAAGACCCTGGAAATACATAATATTTGACAATGGTTGTTATTATTACCGTCGTTATGATATTGTTATCTTAAGTTGAACAATGTGTGTGTGTGTTTGTTGTTTTTGTCTTGAATTATTGAGTTATTTAACATGGGGAGCATTGTAAGGACTGGCCACAGACAGTGTATGTAAATGTATAATGAGCCTGGCTGCCTAGGCCTCCTGTTACAGGGGATCTGTGAAATAAAGCTTTATGAAAGGGACTGGTTGTGTGTCTGTCTCTGTGCATCCATGTAGAAGTATGATTCCCTCGTTTTGGATTTCTATTTGGAAATAGAGCCGCACATTTACAGTGTAAACTTTATAAACTCCTTTTTTTTCAAATTGGAGATTTTAGGGTGATGATGACTTGACATTAGTTGTTTGCTGTTTTATGCCGACAGCATTTTATATCTTAAAAAATGTATTTTTTTCTCACATTAACCCTTTTCTGGTGTTCTCATTTTGTAGTAAAACCTCAAAAACAAACCCTCTTGTTTTCAAATAGTTTTTAATACCAGTTATTTCTGTGTGCAATTCTCCATTTCTAGAGGATTTTTTTTGTCTGATCGTGTCATCGTAGGCTCACGATCAGACTCTCTGATCAGGTCTTTTCATGCCTTCCGCCTGATGAGCATGAACCTGCAGACACGTGATTCATTTTAGAAGAGGAAGAAATATAAAGATTTCAACAAATCTACATTCAACAAACTGCATTCTTACTAGGTCAAACAAAACTGAGTTTGGTAAATAATAAACGTTAATTCAGCTTAAACTTTACAGTGTATGTGTGTATTTGACACAAATCAGTGTATTTGACTTTTGCTGTTTTTTTTGTTTTTTTTTAACTTTTTGAAACAATTAACTGAATATTTCTTAGTGGCAAATGCATCTTAAGTTTAAGCTTTACTGTCTTTACAGCTGCATTATAGTTGAGTGTAATATGTTAAAGTTTCAGAGGGTGGCAGCACTGACCCACAAGCCTCGTGGTGCATCTGTTTACAGCAAATGTACAGTAGATATGATAAAAAAGGAAAATAAGCTCAGAAATACACTTAATTTGGGGAATTTGTTAGATATTTGTATCAGATCACAGAGTGTTTCAGTCCACTGCAGCATACAAATGCTTTTTAACCAAGGTAGGCTCAGATATGACATCTAATAACTATAACAATGCATATTAAGTTAAAAGTTAAAAATAGGAGTGAAACTTGACAAGAATCTTTACATTTTAATCTCATTCTTGTTCCCAGAAGAAATGTGAATGAAATCTAAATGTACTCCTGTCAAATCCATGTAGGACACATATGATGATCCATTAAATAACAAAATGAACCTCTGTGCTTTGTATGAATGTAACATATACAGTTACTTAGTTATTGTGTTATGTTCATACAAGTGCCCAGCCCACGCAGATACAGTTTACTAAATAATGTAGCCCCTCAATCATTATATAATGAGCAATAAAACATAAAATTCATCTCACTTAAATCACATAGCAAACAAAGTCTGTTCAGGGAGACCAGTAAACCTCCCAGTTTCCAGTGAAACCGAACGTAACTGTGCACTGTGATAAATTTAGCTTCACATAAGGCTCCACTCTGTAGTTGTTTTTCATCAGACAATATGTTCTTAATTTAGTTTTGTACTAAACATCAACAAACTATCTTCCTTCGTACATCAGGAACAGTTTGCGCTGGGCATCATAAATATTACACTTTAATCTGTTCTGGGAAATAAAAAGAGAATCATACAAAATAAAGATTTCACTTATCACTAATCCACACAAAATGTTTTTGTTTTTTTGGTTGGTTTTTATACAGACAGGTGTGCTTGTATACAGCCTTTGGAAATACGCAGTTGTTCTCCCCCTTAACGTTTTTCCTCTCTTTTCTGCCCATCGACTTGAATGGGTTTCATCTCATTTGCTTTTCAAAGCCTTACTGGTCGGTCAGTTTTTTGGCCGACAGCCACCAAACACTCACTGAATGGCATTTGACCCCCATTTGTCTTTTAGCCTGGAGGACTACAAGAGGACTTTGTCTGTGAATGGTACTATTGTTGCACTTTATTTTAGTGTGAGTTCATATTTGAAGTTCTTGGACCGGAGGTACTATTGTTGTACTTTTAGTGCTCCAATCTAAAATCTTGCCCGGGCCACCCACATAGTCAAGGTCAGCACCGGTTTGCGTGATTAATTACATGGCCAGGTGGGGTCAGATATGTACTGTGAACCTCATCTTAGCTAATTGCAGGAAACAAGATTTGAGGTATTGTCTGGCTTTGAGTATTTTAGATGTTTAAGTGGCCACAAATGACTGAGACTGTCTACTCTGCCGGACATATTAAAAGTACTGGTTTTGGAAACAGTTATACAGCGTTGCCTACATCCGAGTGGATGTCTCTGAGAAAGTCATGATATGATTTATTTGTGGATTACAGACTGAAAAAATGAAAACGACCACACTTTAACAGAGCGGCCCCTGTTGTCGGCAACAGCCTGTGTTTGTTTGGCTTTAGGTCACACAGACGAGGACTGGCAGACGGCTCTGAGGTGTAGCTCGGCCAAAGGATCAAAGGTGTGCGCATGGGATTTGCTCTCCACTTGCTATCACGCTCTCTAGCAATCAAACATTAAAACCCTTGCGGTCACTCTTTTTTTTCCTCCCCTCTGCTCTTTGTAACGTCAACAGAAGTCTCTTTGCTGCATCAGTTTTGGTCAACATGCATCTGCCACCGGGTTGCTAGCATATCAAATGTCTAACAAAATACACTGGACCTTGTTTCACTGTGACCACGATGCCACCTGGCACAGAGATGTGAATCTGGACAGAAACATGGGGAAGGGGAGATGGGGAGTGAGGGGGGCATGTTTGGGCTATCTGTATCTGTTTGCTTTGGTTTTGATGTTGACTTTATAATCAGACAGTTTACTCACCATACAATGCAGCACTGAATACAAATAGTCTGAATAATGAGACCTGATTTTCCTCTCTGTTTGAGTAGAGTTAAACTGCAAGTCATAGTTCTATTGTGCTCTTTTGTCTGCAGGATAAATGATGGTTTACATGGTAATGATACCTCACTGCTCCACCTGCATGAGACAGGTGCAACTCGAAATTATTATCTCTTTATTTATTTATGGTAAATTCAGTTTGTCTGTCACCCCTTTCGGTCCAGACTGAAATATCTTAACAACTGTTACATGGACGGAGAGGAAATTTTGTGCAGACATTCATGTTCCCCAGAAGATAAATCCTACTGACTTTAGTGATCCCTTCATTTTTCATCTCACCATGAGGTTCACATTTCTGGTTTTGAGTAAAAATGTCTCAATTAATATTGGATGGATCGCACAGATGTTCACGTTTCCTTCAGGATGGACCGTAATAACCCCAGGTCACAATTTTAATTTGTAATTTATGACCAAATACCTGCAGAACTAACAACATCCCCATCAGGGTAAACTGTACTTTTAAAGTGTTTAAAGTCTCCTCGAGTCAAAAAATGCATTTTTCTTCTTTTTACTTCTGTTGGATGTTTGAGCTTCGCTGTGCAGAATGATGTATGTGCAGAGTTAGACGGATGTTTTCAAGTTAATCCGCTAAAGAGGGAAAGTTTCTCTGTGCTTACCGAAAACTTGTGATTTATGACATCACAAGTAGTTTAGAGCCAATTGTGGTCCAGTATGACACTTATACAAGTGTGATGTGGAAACTTGAAGCCTCTAGTGCACAAACACTGAGGATGGACCTTTCAGTGAAGTAGGAGACATCTCACATCTAGCAGTTAAACTTTTTATATAAACAATATTTGCATATTCACTACATTACCAAAGTGTTTTCCTTTGTTCTTTTTTCCCATTTCAAAGACTCACGACTCTCTCAGATAATGTAACGATCCTATAGGATTATGTTATGATCACCAGTTTCAGTTATTTCAACTTCATTTCTGATAAATCAAGTTTTATCCGTGATTTTGGCATGGCGGGACGGCTAAGAATACTACAATACCCATGAGCCTCGGTTGTGGTTGCTGTGGAGAAAAAGCAAGTCTAATGAATTCAAAGCTCTTTCGTCATTGAAGTTGAAAACAAAACGTGGTGCCGTAGTTGCTGAATTCGCTCAAAAGTGACCCAGAAATTAAAACTGCACTGATTTCATTGTGCTCATTGTAAAATCAGTTTTCTCAACGCCGTTATCTTTTATCTTTACCACTTATCAGACACACATTATTATTCAAAGCAGAGTATTTTCATATATCTTAAAACATGTTTAGAGGGGATCTTTAATGCTAAGCAGCAAATGTTAGAATATTAACACTTTAACCTCTATCATAGACCTATTTTTGGGGGGGAAGAGGAGATGTTTAGAGGAAGATAGCAGGTTAACAGTATTTGCCACATAGAAATAGTATCATTATCTTAAAGCTGGGAGCCTGAAGATTAATTTGACATGCAGCTCAGCACTGTGTGTCCTCAGGGTGTGGAGGACATTGACGGTAAACATTACGCCTACTAAACATCAGCATGTTAGCCTTGTCATTATGCAAATAGAGGTTGTAACTTAGAGAACCGGGTTACTCTGAATACTTTTTGTCTTCGTATTCCTGGACGGCTTGGTTTTTGCATAACCACTCCCTGCCTGCGATATGAAAAGTATCGTGCTTCAGCCAGTCCTGGATATATGTTGAAGAGGCCCTTAGCTGCTGTGTTTGGTTCCACATTGACCTATTTGTCTGTATTATCCAATCAATGTAGGACCAGAGAGAGGAACCTAAAGGGCTTCGGTGTCTCATATGTCTGTGAATGAGCAGAGCGTTGCTACTACCTGTTTATATTTACACTGGATGTCAGCCAAAAGCAACTGGATACACATTTATATAGCAACATGTGTCAAGTAGCTGAGTGCATCAACATGCCCATCCCCCACATGACAAATGGAATGAAATGTCAGTGTACTCATTAAACACAGTGTTTACATTTACATTTTCCATCAGAACCCTGCAGGCATATTACAGACGAACACATCACAGATTCTAACGCTGTCTTTTCTTCAAACAACATGATTGAAAAACGCTTCCAGAAAGTGAACTATTTATAATTCAGATGTGATTTCACCAAGTGGTTGTCAGACAGTTGGTTGCAGCTGAGCCTGTGCACGTTCTTAACACCTTTCACTGAGGTTTCTATAAACGAGGAAGCACGAAGACGTCTCGCTCTTCTTCTCTGTTCCTGACACTTTCAGTCTCCCCCTGCAAGGTGAGCCACTTTCTTTTCACCGTCTTTACTCTACTACACACTTTACATGTTTTGTGCAGCCATGTTTTCTTTTAAAACTCTGTTTTTCCTGAGAAAGTTTTTTTTTTTAACGCGTTCGTGTGTGTTTTGCTGCTGATTCACTTTCTTATCACAGGAAGGAAAAGAGAAATGGTTTAAAAGCTGGCACAGGACTACAGCAGAATGAGATTCTCGTGATAAAACAATTAAAACATGTTTTAAACTGAAACAATTAAAAACCTCAAAGCTTTATAGGGGTCTGCAGCAAACAAAATGTAGCTCATTATACATAAAAAAAGAAATAGGGGTAATCTAAGTATTTTAGAGGAGGTTTGGGAGAATTTATGTGAGTTACAATGGAAAACTTCAGGTTCAGCCTCATGGAGAGAGTCTTGTTGGAAAAACTTCATTAATTCTTTATTACACCAGTCCAAAAGACTCATTTCACTAAATCCTCCAGCTGTTGGAGACAGTGTGAAGTGAAAAATCACTATCATATATTCTGGTCTTACCCACTACTCCTAAATTCTTTTTTGGCAAGAGGTTCACAAAGTGTTGCCAACAGTACTCCGTTTAAATATCCCATTAGACCCTGTATTTAGGTACCCTACCCTCAGAAACAGTTTTTCTGAAGTTTATCTGAAGCTTACGTGAGGCTCCAGCAGTCTGAGTTAGTCTTATCAAGTGGATATTTGCCACTCTTTCCCTGTTGGGCTGTGGTGGTAGTAACAAAAACAGGAACTTTGGCACTAACAAGACTGTAATGTAGAAAGATATCAACTTGGTTTGACTCATTTGGACGAACCATTGAAGCTTCATATTAGCTTCAGATAAACTTTTTAAAGAAAGTATACAGTCACAACAGAGCGTAACTGCAGGCTGATGTCGGTTACAAAGTGTACATGTATTTTATAGACAAGGAGTTACAAGGTGTATAGTACCAGGTGTCATCAAAGCTGTCAACTATTACATGTTCAAGGCGAAGCTACTCCCTACTTCATACCAGGCAGTGCCAAAAAAAAACAAATTGAGTTCATCCAAAGTGCAAAGTATAAAGTGTGGTGCACTAGAGTACAAAGTGTGATTTTTCTATTACATATTTTTCACTATAACAGCATCAGTTTTGTTTTCGCCTGTTGTTTGTTTGCTCTATTTTGAATGATGACACAAAAGCTCCACACGCTTCATGTTTCAGCGAGGCTACGCGCTATGATCTCTTTAATCCGGCTGACTCTGAAGTGTAATCTCATGACCTCAGTGGTCAAAGTCGTTCTCAGCCCCTTGGAATCCAAACCTCCAGAGAGGCTGTAAACGGCTCATAACTGACAGTGACAGACAAGGAGACGTGTGGTCTGACATGTTGGCCAAAGGAGAGATTTGTCAGGGTTAATTTTAACCTGGGCAATATCTGAGTGTCTGACACCTGAGCTGCAAAGGAAAATGACAGTGAATATGCACTGTTAGCATGTCTTTGTCTGAGGTCAACAAGAGGGGAGCTGATCACTGCGTGCCATGCTGAGGTGTGAAGTCTTTGGTGCAGATTGTGACTTCCGTGGATTGGATTGCATGTCGTTATCAAGCAGAGTGAGGAATAGACAGTTATAGGCTCAGCTGCACCTTCACGCTCTGTCTTTCTCTTTTCTTTCTATTTGTTTTCTTTCTTTCTGTCTCTCTCTATTTTTATTCTCTTCTTTCTGTCTTTCTTGCAAAAGCTGAGTTACAGCCTAATGACACCTATCTGGCTGTGATAGTTTCTGGATGGATGATTTGTAAAGTTAATCCTTCCTTGGCGACCCATGCACCAAATGTCACTTTTTCATTTAGCATGAAGTTCAGGTTGAAGTCACTTAAATTTCCATTTGCAGAGGTAGCAAAGGCTATGCAACAAACAGAAAAGACCAACAAAGAAGAGGAATACAGCATAGTCTCTTTATATTGCACAAAATGGGGAGTTTTGAGGTTAGTCAACACCAAATAAACAGAGTGTATCAGTTCCTCATAGAGAGTCTTCTTACATTCAACACTTGTTCTGGTTTGAATACGTGGCTGTAAACAAAACCAAACTCTCCAGAATAGTCAAACTTGCCAGATAAAATCTTCAGGATTCAAGCCATCGCCTGAATCATCACTTTAAGCTCCTGCTTTCAAGGAGACGGTACAGAGTCCAAACATCTATAAAAATGCCATACATCAGTTAAACTGGTAATTAATGGACATGCCAATATTGTTTTGAATCCTGTGTACCTGGCGCTTAACTTCTTTATTTCAAATCATTGAATTTTTATAAAGTTGCACATCTAATAAAGTGTAAAATGTATTTTACTTACTGTTTTTGTGATGTATGGTGTGTACTGATGTGATATGTGTAACCCAGACATCGAACTGTTAGCCATGAGTTTTCGTCATGGATGTATTATAATGGTACCTTCAAATGGGGTCGTGTTTACCATGTTTATGAGGAAAGTCCATATGAATGCCCCCCTCTTGTGGTATTCATCACTTTGGAAGTGAAGATTTTCTGAAGGCCCTAAGTTCATGACTTGTGACGTGTTGTTGACACTTTCAGAAATAGGGGAGGCCATGGACGTTCATTTTTTGGTGGATAGTAAGTTGATATGTTGTAATTTCAGTCGAGTTTTTCTTAAAATTTTTCTAATGTTTGAGGAAAATGTTGATGTTCCCAATGGCCTCATCTTTTTCCTCTGTCAAGTTACCCGCTCGCTAGCTAGCTAAATTGTTAGCCTTGGTGGCTTCTAGATGCTGACAGTAACATTAATATTAGCTAATGTAGCTAGCTTTTGGCATCCATGTTGCCTTGCAGAAGTGTTGTCCCGACTTAACCACTTGAAGGCCGAGTGTTTCGTATACACGACTTCCCATGTTTTAACCACAAGCTCACGGTTCCATTTGAAGGCAGCATTAGAGCTGGACCGAAAATGGCGCCTATTCAGTCCAATAAGAATTATTTGTCTGACACATATTCTGGAAAAGTTTCTAGCTTCTGGGTTTACTTCTGGGTTTACTACTGCAGTGCAGTAGTGTTTCTCCTGCTGGCTCCCGCCACTAGTTCCTGCTCGGCCCATAGACTTTATGTTGTAGTAATGTCACAGATTTTGAAATTGCTTTTCTCAGCTCAAGGAAAATTTTACAAATATAAAACCGCCATGGCTCAAAAATGCATAATAGAAGGAGTCATAATTGACCTTGTTTGCAGTTTTACAGATGTCTCTTTTACAGTGGTGGTCTATGGGAAAAATGCCTTTTGAACCCGCAGGGGGATTTTTCGCTGCAATAACGCAAGTGGCCACTGGGAAAGATTGGCTGCAAGGCTGCAAGGCTGAGCGGCGGCACCATATCCAGCTCTTACAATACATTCATGGTTTTCGTCCATATTATCCATGGATGTGTAAAGAGAACTGGATACAGCATCAGAGACGGGGCCCCGTTTATTTCTAAGAAAGTTGCTCAGTGGCTGCTAACTTCCAGTTTAGCCCTCCAGCCAACTCGAATGGAGATAAAACGATTCAATTGTGCAGCTCTTCTAGACTTTCAAAATGTGATCAGACTGATGGATCAAATTCCGATAGTGAAACAACTCATTTCTCGGGGGTTGTGACACTCAACAAAATGTATCCACTGATTTACAGATGTCTCTTTTACAATATAAGTCTATGGGCAAAAGTCTTTTGGGCCCAATAGCATCTGTCACATTATAATTACACAGTTTGGCCACTATGTCAAATTGCCTTCAAAGCCCGGCGCTGTACCTGGGGGCTTGACATTATCTGCCTAGGAAGTTCACATGCGCCATCTTTGTGGCTGTTTACATCCCACCAACAGCTGTTGCAGAACAACGTGTGACGTCATCAATTCAATCACTGCCAGACTACAAACAAAACACCTGGATACATTCATAGCAATTTCTGGAGACTTAAACCACACGTCTCAACCCAACATTTCAACAATTTGTCAACTGCCCCACCAGAGAAAATAAAATGCTGGAGTTGCTTTATGCAAATGTGACAGATGCATGTAGTTCCACTTTTTCTCTTCACTCTGTGTACCTCAGATTTCCAATACAACTCGGAGTCCTGTCATCTGCAGAAATTTTCAGATGACTCTGCAGTTGTGGGGTGTGTGGACAGTGGTGGACAGGAGACTGAACACAGGGAAGTGGTGAACCGCTTTGTGGCATGGTGTGGGAACAACCACCTCCTTTTAAATGTGACCAAGACGAAGGAGATGGTTGTGGATTTTAGGAGGACCAGGAATACGCTAAACACTATTTCCATCATGGAAGAAGAGGTGGAGGTGGTGGAGGGCTACAGATACCTGTGCGCTCACCTTGACAACAGACTGGACTGAAAATGTAACACTTAGGCTTAGGAAGGGACAAAGCTGACTCAGCTCAGGTCCCTCAATGTGTGCAGCAAGATGTTGCATATCTTCTACCAGTCTGTTGTGGCAAGTGCAGTTTTCTTTGCAGCCATCTGTTGGGGCAGCAGCATCAGAGTCGGCGACTCTTTATGCGTTCTTGTAATTTTCACTTATGCTAATGTTACATCATGGTATTAGTACTGAATGGCTGCAGTCACAAATATCCATACAGTGAGTAGTGTATGCATAGTGCAGAGAGTATGAAATTGTCACACAGTGTCAGGTTAGTACTGCATATATTAATATATATTGCATCTTTGTTGTTGAATCAATTTGACATTTTGTTTAGTTCTCTATATAGAAGGAAGATGAAAGTAGGAGTAAGTGTTGATAAAGACCCAGTGTAAAAAAAACCCTCATAAACAATAAAGTAAATGTTGAGTGTTAATTAGAAAGTAAAATTGAGACGGCACTCCTACGGGCAAAAATATGTGTCACTAGAAAGTGAATTTGACTCATTTATACTCCGGTCTAGTTGTTAAGGATTACGTTCCTTCTCACTATGTGGGAAGTTCACGAAGGTCAACAGGTGGCACACAGTTCGACAAGAGGAAACTTTTTACAGGCCAGTGATTCTGTTTGTGCTCTCATTTGAATGACTTGTTTCCATTATTTTGGTGCAAAACATCCCTCAAAAAAATTGATACTCGTTCCTCCGTTTTGAATAGATACTGGCATACAGTTCACCCAATTAAAGGCTTAACTCCAGTGATATGAAAGGAGTCTTTGTGACAAATGTGTTACTCGTTTACTACTGACCCTCACATTCCCCAATAGAAAACACGACAGTGAAATGAGACAGAATATAATTTTAGCAACTAAGTTTATCTGGCCAAGGTCGAGTGGCCCCTCAGTGGAGTTCAGAGTGGAATCTGTCTTTGTGATCGGAGGCATTATGTCGCTCAGTCTGATAAAAATAGTGCACAAGCTCTGCTGACACCAACTTCAGGCTTTACTAAAATACAGCTGGGAGGAGCTCCAACATCCTCCACCGCAGGATGGATAATAAAGAGTCATAAATTTCAAAGGGGGTGACAAAGCTGTGAAATGTTGAGAGATCGTAAACTTGCTGGTGAAAAGTCTTTTGTTTCAGTGATGTAATTATCCCAAAAAGAATGGTTGGTTTTTGTGTGTGAACTGACTGAATCCTGACAGTAAACTTCATGCTCCATTGAACCAGTGTTGTTGAACTAGAATTAGCTCAGAATCAACTTATTGGCCAAGTGTGTTGCTTTTAAGATACAAATACAAACTAAACAGACAAGCATACTGCCATTTTGTATAAGCAAGAGGTATATTCATGTGTTCTTCCATGTGACAACAAAGAAAGGCATACTAAAAACGTATTCTTTTTAGTTTTTATCACTAAATATAGTAATGTCTCAGTATATAATCCACAGTAGGTACAAATAATAAAACTATATTATACAAAAATGTTTGAAAGTGTGAAAAAAGCTTTCTAGGTGCAACACTGACGTAATTTTGTGACACAAAGAACAAAAAACTTTTCAGTAGAGCAAATAATTCCCAGCTCTTTCAGTACCAGGAACCAAATTCTCATGACTACTAAGAATTATATGAATGTCTGTGCAAGGCAAGAAACCAACTAGTGAAGCACTGTAAGTGGAAACATGTACAGTGGCATCTGCTGTACAAGGAACTACTCTCCTGAGACTGAACATGTTTTTGCTGTTATTAGTCTTTGGAGCCGTTTCTAAACCAACTATGGTAACCTTTGCCGTCAGCGTGAAATAACAGGTCGCCCAGTGCAGCGGTGTGGCTCTCTGACATGTTTTTAATAATATTTGGACAACAATGGAGGTCTATAGGACAGAGGAATAAGATATATCAGGCTTTGGATACACAATACTTGTAAGTGGGATCAATTCATTATTGTTTTGGCTGTGCACATGAGATTTGGTGACAATAAGAAATATATAGGAAATCGCCAGCCATATCCTTTAAGGACCCCTGATGTGTTGGGCCCCTCGGTCTGTGCCAAGAAGGCCTGCATCCATCAATGCATACCTGATCTTGAGCCTCTGGCTTATACAGGAGCCCTGTGTGAGCCCTGTTGAGCTTACACTGGTGTATATTCCTGTTGTGATTTGTGTTTAATCAAATGTACAGAGGAGGAAGAACGGTGGGTTAAAGTACAGGTTCACATTTGTTCAAGTGTCTTAAAACAACAGTCAGCTGCCCACATTAACACTGAACGAGGTTTTTCCTCGCTGTAATCATTCCTCCTGTTCAAACTGGCTATTAAAAGATCCCCTTCAAATAATGGATGCCAAAATCCACAGTATGTCATATTGTGCAAAAATGCATGCGAAACTTTATCTGAGGCTTATATGAGGCTTTTTATCTGCCACATCTACAGTCTTTTCAGCATCAAATTCCCTCTTTGTGTTTCCTCGTACAGTGTTTCCCTGTTCAGCTGTGGTGGAAGTGTAGTAACAAAAACAGGAACTTTGGCACTAACATGGCTGTAACGTTGAAAGATATCTACTTGATTTGACTAATTTGGACAGCCTTGAAACCTCAGATTTTCTTCAGATAAACATTTAAATACAAGGAGGACAGTGGATTTTGGCCCCCATCACTTACAATGCATTACAGTGCACATACAGTGCATTATGGGATCTTCTAAAGGCCAGTATGAACAGGAGGAATGATTACAGCAAGAAAAACCTATGTCAATGTTCATTTTGGGCTCCTGACTGTTGTTTTAAGACAAACTTGAAAAATTGTGAACCTGCCCTTTACAGTAATAGTGGCCCAGAAGCTCATTTATTCTTTTAATCCAGCCATGTGTCAGTACCACAGGTGGTACGGCAATAAGAAATACAGCACAAGATAATTAACTCCACTAAATTACACCACATATGGCGTAAAACACACAGAGGAAATCTGACCCTATCCCCCGCGGTCATCTACACTTCGTCACGCAAAATCTCGCGTGATTTAGGTCAAATATATAGATAGCATCGTGAGCTAATTGTGTGTGTCGATCGTTGGCTACCGTTACATGCTGATGCCTCGAAAGCATACATTTAGCACAGTTGACAAATATATAGAAGCATCCACAGATGTATTTAATCGGGGGAGTGACACCCAGCCTCCTCTAACGGCACAGTGCGTCCGTTTCGTCGGCTAGTTGATAGCCCCGCTGCTGCTAGCCTGCTAGCCCGCTAACATCCGTTTACGCTCGGATCTTACAGTGAAACCAGGAAGGAGGGACCAGACGAGCAAGCAGCTTGGCCTCAAAGGTTGCGCCACTTCTACAAACTGTTATTCATTTAAAAAAAAAACCAACAACCACCACGACCAGTCTTGTGAAAAAGGTAATTGCAACCAGTTTCATTTCTCATCTAAATGTAATGTTTGGTGAAACGAGCTAATTACGTTAAAAGGCATATCGATAACGTTAGTGTTGCACGGAGCCACGCAGTGCTGCTGCCAGGAGTATCGATAGCTTTAGTCCGTTTGATTGGACTTTGGTATTTGCTATGGTGTTGTCTGTTCCTGCTGCTGTAAGTAAAAGTATGAATATATCTTTGACAGTATTTTATCAGTAGTTTACTAGCTTACGTCGGGTGGCAGCTGTGGCATTTTCATTTTCCCTTTGGGATAAATTGTCTATCTATTTATCTATCTATCTATCTGTATATCAATCTGTCTATCTATCTATCTATCTCTGTTTGGTTTCGGCCAATGTGTTACTCTGTGTCATCTATTCTCTCCAGTGTATAGGGAGCTTTATATTGCCTCCTTGTACATAACCTCAAACTATCTATCTATCTATCTATCTATCTCTCTATCTATCTCACCATCTCCGTCTCGTTTCAGCTAATGTATATCTAAGTGGCACCTGTTCTCTCCAGTGTATTGGGAGCTTTATATTGCCTCCTTGTACACAACCTTAAATGGTACACATACAAAGAACTTGACTCCGGTTTAGTGGCTCTCAGTGTACACAGTGTACACAGAATAAAAACACAGCAATCCTCAGAAATATACACAAAGAATGACTGCATACAGGTGGGGCAGTTTATGTAAACTGTAAACAGGATACAAATAGTGCAAAGAAGTGAAGAGTGCACGCAGTGATGAGATAAATATTGAATGGTAAAAAATGACATTACAATGACAATTTACATGACATATTACTATATATACTATTTATATACATATTGGCTGTCTATCTATCTATCTATCTATCTTTCTGTCTATCTGTCTCTGTTTCGTTTCAGCAAGTGTGTAACTCAGTGGCACCTGTTCTCTCTAGTGCATTAGGAGCTTAATAGTGCCTCCTTGTACACAACCTTAAATGGTGATGATTACCAAGAGAAGAGAAGAGAACTGAATAAACAACTGAAACTGACCAACTTGAACATTGAACTTAGTGTTGTTTGTTGTTCCCCTGCCAGTGTATTTGTCCAAGTGAAGTAATAATTGTAAATTGTATTTCGGATTTGATAAAGTGTAATTCATATACAGTAGTTAAAATAAGCATTTCTCTGATATAAGGCTGCAACTAACAACTATTTTCATTATAAATTAATCTGTCGATTATTTTAGTCGTTTGCTCTATAAAATGTCACAAAATGGTGAAAAATGATGATTACTTTTTCCCCAAAGCCCAAGGTACAACCTCAAATGTCTTCCTTCCTCCTGAGCAACAGTCCACAACCCAAAGATATACAGTTTATTGTCATAGAAGACTAAAAAAAACAGAAAATATCCATATTTAAAAAGTAAGAACAAGAGGATCTTTGTATTTTTCCTTAAAAATGACTCTGAACGAGTCAAAGTCCAAATTCTTTGATTCCAGCCTCTCAAATGTGAAAATTTTCATGAAAGATGATGAAAATCTTTGTTGTGGACTGTTGGTCAACATTTGAGGACGTCATCTTGGGTTTCGGGAAACAGTGATTGGCATTTCTCACAATTTTCTGACATTTTATAGACCAAATAGCAAATCAATTAATAGAGAAACAACTGATTGATTGATAATGAAAATAATTGTCAGTTGCAGCGCTACAAATATTACATTATATACACTTTTCAAGAGCTTGACCTTAACAGAAGGGGATTCAAACCTGCATGAAGCCATTCAAATAAGACTTGTGTTTCCAGTTGACAATATGCAGATGTTTCCTCCACAGTTAAAATGTTTGTCTTTGGTTGGATGGTGCGTACACTTCAGTTTAACATTAACCCACTCAACAAGCTTAGCTACTTTCCAGGGTAAACCAAAGAACCAGTTCTACTATTATCAAATCGGTGCGCACGTTACATGACGGATAACATGAGCCGAGGCCAGAGAAAGACGTAGTTTACATTTTACTGCATGTGAAAGTTTGTTGTAGTATTTATTTACAGGTGAGTACAGTTCACCCCAAACAGTGTCAGAGATAGCACACCGTGATGAAATGGAAAAACCTGAAATTATTCATGCTCAGTTTTACTTCCTTTTTTTTTTGTTTTGATGTTGAAGGGAGAGCTGGGCTTTGGTGATGTACAACCGATAATACATGCGGTAGATAATAATAGATGATGTGGTGAAAGTCAACTCGCTGAGGCACCTGATTTTTTTTTTTTCCAGAGCAGAACAGCGTGAGGGATGATGCTATGCATGCAAACTCTTAAGAGATGTAGCTGTTAACCATAAAGCTTATCAGAAGGTATCTCGGCTTCTCTATGCGCTTCTAGGCTACAAGCTCTGCATATTAAACCCCCACAGTGAAACCCCTTTAAAAAAACAGGTTATTCAGATTATTCCCTAAATTTAACTACAGTGATAGATACCCAACAAATTGGGGACCTAGGCATGCAAAGAGGCATTGCTTACCTTAATTATAGTACGTGTATTGAAAGTTTTAGGTTCAGCACAACAGCAATAAGGACTAGATTGTCTCAGGTGGATTTCCTTGCCAGGCAGAGAAAACCGGAGTAACCCAGTGAGACCATTGTGTGGCTCATAGCAACTGTTGTCCCTTCCAACATGAAAGAAAACAGGCATGCCACAACATTTAGTGGGAAAAAATCCCTATAATGATAAGGATCATCAAAGGGAATCTTAAATAAACTGCAAAGATCTAACTGTTGGGATAACAGATTGACGTCATTAGTACCAGGGGACACTGCCTTTAACAACAGTAAGATCCTGGTTCAAGTCCGTGTCGTATTTAAAGTGTTTTCCTTGCTCTGCTGCTCTAAAGTAACACTACCTGCTCCGGGGCTGCTGCTGCTGCTTTCTAAGGGAGTTTTATGCTCTGACATCCATTTTGTAAAAGAGATGCATGAAGAGGAAAAAATGTTTTTAGGAATTATTAGAGTATCTTGGCCAGTAGGCAGCAGGAGAGAGAAAAAACTGCTTTTATAATTGTGTAAAAAAAAAAAAAGCATTCCCCTTGGCATTAACTTGATAACGATTATCTTGCAGTGTCAGGATGCAATAAATGATGCACATGCCGCAGGCCTCTTTAATCTTTCATCCCTTCTGACATTTTTTAATCTTCTGTTGGTGTCGATTCGCTAGTATGCTTTCGGTCAAGGTCACCTAACTGAGGCATCTCTTGTTTACCTCACAGTTACGTAACGTCTAAACATTTTACTGAATCATGTTTGGCAGCAGCGCAGTAGTAAAAGGTTGAATGGAAGACATCCAGAGTGGAGCTGCAACTATTAATTATTATTTTCTCTTGATTGTTTGGTCTGTAAAATGTCAGATAATAGTGAAAAATGACTAACTTGTAACTTTCCACATCATCACATGTCTTGTTTTGTTCAAGCAGCTGCCCAAAAGCCAAATATATTCAGTTTACAATGAACACACAACAGAAGAAAGCAGAAAAACTTGACATTTGCAAAGGAACCAGCGAATGTTTGGCGTTTTTTGCTGATCAACTAATCGATCGACTAACTGTTGATCGACTAATTGTCGCCGCTCTAATCCAGTGTTTGGGATAAAAATATAACCTTTTGCTTTAAGGGGATCCTGGTTGACTTGAAATTGCCCACAGAGCTCATTTATAGTTCTAACCAGCCTCATTTAGTATATTTATTTTTAAAGATGACGGCGTCTAATTTTAATAAGCCCGATCCTGCGCCGTTGGTTTTATCCAGTCGTCGTCGTAGTGAAGGTCGCGTCCTTGGACAAACTATTTAGGTTGTGCAGCAACAGACCGAACATCCTGTGTGCACAGAAGCTCTGCTCAACCTGTCTCATGTTGCCGCCGGCTCATGTGCACATGTTTACATGCTGTTCCAGCTGTCTGTGTGTTCTCACTGCGTGGGTTTTGATTTATTCTTTTTCTGACAGTTCAAGGTCACGTAGGGGCTTGAGGGGTTGTTGGGGGGCAGTTTTTTTGAAAGCAGCTAGGTGCAGGGGGTCTTGATGACAGGTGACAAGGTGTCATGTATGCCGCCCAGTCCCAGTCTGTCAGTAGGTCTAGAAATATGTAGCTGTACGGTCCTGATTAATGTCGGGGATTTGCCTTGAATTGTATTTGATATTTGCTTTGAAGAGACTCGTTGCTGAACGTTATAACTTTTATGACGTCCGGTTGACTCACTTAGTTAATATTTAGTGGGTCAATTATGTAGCAACGATACCTTTTATAACTGATGACATTAACTCGTTTCTCTGTTTGTGTTTTTTAAGGTGTAAGTGCGAAGATGTCAAAGGCTCCGGATTCTCCAGCTCGGTCCCGCTCCAGGTCAAGGTCCAGGTCCAGATCCAGATCTTACTCCAGATCTCACTCTAGAAGCCGCTCCCGCTCAAGATCCAGAAAGCGTCGCTATAGGTAAACCCAGCCACGTTTCTCTGTTTTTAATGTGAATCTAACGTTTGATACCATCCTCAAAACTAGAGCCGATATTAGCCTATCAGAGACATATCGGTGTATATGTTTTATTTAAAATGTTTTTAAGTTACATAGGCAGCATTTTATGTACATTTACACTTTTTTTAAGTCAAATTTAACATATACGTACATATTTTGTTTTTTTTTGTTCTGTTTTTTTATTTATAGTAATTTATAATTATTAAATTACCAGTGAGGTTTACTATTTCAGTGCACTGATGTCGTTTTGTTCAATAAAGTTTATTGTTAAACTGTAAAATATCCTGCCTCCATTACATAGCTTTGTCACAAGTATTTGATAACCACATTTGAAGGATCATTGCAAAAAATGTACGTTTATGTATAAATTATCGGCCGATGCATCTATCGGATTTTTTTACTCCCTAATATCGGTGTCGGCATCGGCCCCAAAAATTTATTCTTGCCTGATTTTAAAAAAAAAAAATGTAGACCTTTATGATCCAAATTATCCAATAAGTCATAAAAGGCAGGCATTATAAAGTAATTAATAGAAGTGCCTACAACTTACTTTCATAGTAATGATTAAACAGTGCTGTTTTTCCAATATTGCACAACAAGTGCTTGTTATTTGTACTAGTGTGACTCATAATCTATAGTTTAATAGAGCAAAAATAAGAGCACAAAATGTATAATAACTCAGGTTTGGCACGTCAGTCAGTTTGATCTTTTAACACAATAAACGTTTCCAAACAGAATTTGCTGCTTTGGTTCTGCTTCAACAACAGTCATTTATAGTTTTTGTGACGTACAGGCAGCGGTTTCTGATCTGTGAGATTAGTCAGTAGTTATATTTTATCACAAACATCAGCTGAATGTATTGGTTTGCTAATGTTTGACTCTGGTCGTAGGATTGTACAAAGCAACAAGGAAAATAAGCCATTTTACTTCACTTAAGTCGCCGTGCATTTCAGTTTTATTTAGCTTTCTGTCTAGGATTTAGAACTGCCACAAGCTTTTTGGGGTTTTTTTTAATGTTCAGTGACCCGGCGAAGACTTAATACTAAGTTAATATTATGATCTGGCCATTATTCATGTTTACTTTTTGTTGAACTTGAAGTAAGTTCCTTATTGCTCTTGTTTTATGCGGCTCAACTCATTCTAGGTTTGCTCTCAATTTGCATGAATGATTTTCCTGTGTGGGAGAAAAGGCCGACAAAGCCTCAAGCAATTTGCATCAGTTCACCTTAATTCTCGTCAGGAATCTTCCAGTTATTTCTACTTTTTTACAGTTTTTAAAATGTCAACCAACATGCCCAATATAATAGTTTATTTGTTTAATATTATGTTTAATAAGGGGTGTCTCCCACTCTGGCATCTTGACCGTTTTCACCATGTTTATTTTAAAAATAAGCATAGGGCTTATTAAAAACTTTCACAGGCAGTGATTTGTTGGATCGGATGTTTTCTCCGAACAGAATTGCTACACCGCATGTCAATGATTTGTCAAAGGAAACAGGAGTAGAGTGAGTCCTCTTGGCCTTGCTGTATCTCCCTCCCTCTTTACTGCCTCCTCCCTCTGTGGATTAGAGCAGATTGTGTCCTGGGTGTACTCTTTTTTTTTTTTTTTCCACCGCATAGACTACATTAATGCGACACAGACTATCCTGCTCGTGGGAATGTATCTTGTGTGTAATGCAACGCAGCTCAGGACCGATCTGTTCCAATGAAAAGGTTCGAGGGGTAAGCACGATGTGTTTCCGTTAATGCAGCTGTGACGTGTACTTGCAAACTTGGTGGTTTCATCCATCGGGTTTCTCTTAGGGCCATTTACACAGGTGCAGTGTTAATGTTGTGTTTGTCAGTGTCACGTTTTTTCATGTCATCACATCTGTGAATTTACATGCTACTTTACATTTTACTGGAATATGAAGGTTGTGTTTTGTAGGCTTGTACAGTGAAGCTGGTTTGGTTATTGTTGCTATTAGTGTTTCACAAATGTATATACTGTACTGTGGTGTAGTATTTTTAGTTATGGATATAATTTCTTTTGTCTTTCAACTCAAATCCTATTAAAAGTCGCTGTACTGCTCTCATCTTATGAACAATCTTGATAAAAGTTGAAATATTGATGAGACTATGGGTAGATCGTTAATGTGTTTGATATATGTAATATATGTTTTTAGCATTTTAAGTCACCATGAGTGAATGACAGCAACAGACAGACCCTCTCATAGTCAGGATGAAGTGGCTGTGCTCAGTGGAGATACTTAGCAGTTATTTATACGGCTACATTGACCCTGTTGACTACTGTAGATACACTTGACCCATTAGTAGTTCTTCACTTACTGGTGCTCAGAATGTGGTTCGAGGACCACGAGACACCATGATGTGGGCACCAAAATGAAGAATAGTTAGTTTGTTTTTATTTAAATCCTGCATTTACCACAATAAGAATTAAGTTTTTAGACGTTTCATTCTCTCCACTGTTTCAAACAGTGTGAGCTCCATCTGCTGGCCAGATAGCTGAAGTATCAGCTCTGAACCTTTATGATTTGTCTTTTGAAATTTCTCTGTAGTACATCAAATAACTAAGTTAAACATCTGTAATAGGGCTCCATCTTCTAATCTAAATGATATCTATATGTGGACTTCAGATTAGACGTATTCTGGTAACCCCTGATGTGTTTCAGGATGTGTTTACTTGTGCTATGAATGGGGGTTTCAAAGAATTACACCAACTCCTGTATTTCTTACTGTAAGTGTACTTAAAGCAGCTGATCCCATGAATTTATTTGTTATTTTAATGCATGTCAGGTCAAAAATTATATCAACAGTTTGAAGTAAAGAGGAACGTGTGTGTGGTCAGAGATTCATTTAAATGTCCGGACTGTCTTGCTCCGGAGTTCAACAACCACACGCTTTGCATTCTTAAACCTAACTTTGTTTCTTCTGTTTTTCCTTCTTCTCTCTCTCCTCCAGTTCTAGGTCTCGCTCCCGTTCTCGTTCACACACTCCGTCCTACAGAAACTATCCTAGCCGGGACTATCAGAACAACAGAGGTGGCTTCAGGGGCTACAACCGAGGCTACCGGAGGCCCTACCACTACCGCGGCAGAAACCGAGGCTATTACCAACGCGGTCACTACCAGAACAGGGGAGGAGGCGGCGGCTATGGTTATAAGGCTAATTGGCAAGGTGGCGGGGGAGGCTGGCACGACCGCCACCATGACCAGGACTACCACTCACATAGTCCCAGGAGGGGCCGCTCGCGCTCCCGCACACCTAAGAAGCGCTCGGGCAGCCGCAGTCGCTCCCACTACTCTGACCGCTCGTCTTCGGGGCGATCTCGACGTTCCAGGCGCTCCAGCTACTCCTCTCGGTCCCGGTCCTCCTCCCCACGCCATCGCAGCAGCAAGGGCAAGCCTGGCGCCAAGGATGGTAAGGACAAGCTAGCAGATAGCCAAGTAGAGAAATCAGGTCAGGCCACAGATGGCAGCGCCATCGAGAAGGCATCTGGCGGTAAATGGATAGACTATGACACCAGCCCTAAACAAATCAGCCCAGAGACTGATAAGAAAGAGGACGCTACCTCCGGTTCTGAGAGCAAAGGGCCCGGCAGCGGCGGTCCTCTGTGGAGAACCATTGGCAGCGTGACTTCCCCTCCAGCGGAGAGCCCCACCAAGTCAGGACAAACAGCCTCCTTCAGCGGCTTTGGCTTCTTCTCAAAGGAGGACGCCAAACCTGGAGATAAGACTGTGATCTCCGCCGCCTTCAAAAAGTACGTCTGTCTCATCGTTTTCGCCGTTAAATGTTATTTCATTGTTTTCTTTCTAATTTTGTTGACACATTTTGCAACATGTATTTTTTTTTCTTTCAAATATGTTTAGCCTTTTTCAAAGATCCTTGGAAGAATGCAGGTTAAAAGGGAAAACATAAGACTCCAGGTTTTAAGTGCAGTGAAAATTGTCCTTTTCTGTGCACTCAGAGGAAGTTGTATGAAATCCCACTTACTTAGGAAGGTACTGGTTACGTGAGTATAATTATGTGCAATGTGTACTCTTTGTATTAGGGATGGGCTTTTTTTATTTTTTTATTTTACAAATTATACAAACTACATAACTAAGGTTAAGATAGGAAATCAAAACCAGAGGCCAGCCTGATTGTGCAAGAAGTTTGTGTGGTTTATCTATTTTATCTGCAATATGGACAAGCAGTTAGCAGGCTCATTGATCCTAAATAATTTGAAAAGGTGAACTGTTTTGTTTTTTGTTTTTTTTTTATATATATATAAGTTTGCTTCCCAAGTTAGTGGAGAAGACAATTACTAATGTCTAATCAACTAAATTAATGTCTAATCAAGAATGGTAGGAAATCACTGGAGTCTGATACTATATTGTGTTCACAACATTGCATATTTAGACCAATATTTCCCTTTTTACCTAACAAACACATGAAACATTGTTGGCACGGTCAAAATATGTCTAAAACTGTAAACATTTAAGTGTCAGTGCGTTGACTCTTAAATGTTTTAAGGCAGCAACATATGCAGGTAAATCTGAACTGTTTTTCCTCACATTATAACCTGGTTAAACTTTAGTCAGCAGCTTAATGCTTCCTGTTTGACTACATTTTCTTGTCTAGCATCTTTGTTACAAGATAGTTTTCTGTCAAAAGAATTTTCGCAGTTGCAAAATGTTCAAATGCACAATTATAACACTTGTGATGAAATGATAAAAACTCAAAAGATGTGCATCAGTATCTCGTCAGGTTGTAGGAGGGAGGGAGAAGGATTTGATTAAAGGGTATTTCAGCAGGAAGTTGTTGACAGAAGTTATAATCATATAAATATTATTGGGTTTTAAGCCCATCCCTGGTGTGTACTGTATTTTTCACTTTCAGCTTGTGAGAATATGTTGTACTCATAAATTATTTTCCTCAGTCCATGAAGTGCATATAAGTTATGTACCTGGCGCGGCAGGTACTAAAGCTGAGTCTGGTTGTCTGTTTCAGGTTCTTGGCTGAGAATAAAAACAAAAAGCAGGGAGCTGAGAAGGAGAACGGTCGCGACAAGGAGCAGAGCGCCACAGACAGGGAACTAGAGAAAAGCAGCAAGTCCGGAGACCTCTTCAACATCTCGTCCGCTTCTTTTGGCGACTCCAAAGAAGACAAGACCTTGCCCTTCTTCGATGCCGGAGAAGAGGAGTTCCTCAAGTCTCACGGGCTGAAAGAGAGGGACATGGAGGACGATGGCGAGGTCAAAACCACCCTCACAGCTCGGGACATTTTCGGGAAATGGGGGGACGAGCCGAGCTATTCAACTTCCTACCCGTCGGTGAAGGAGAAAAGCCGGCGAGATGTTGAAGAGCCTGAGCCCATAGATCACATGGAGGAGGAGATGTACAGAAGCCGCAAGCACAGCTCAAAGAAAGAGGAGAAGGCTAAGAAGAAGGAGAAGAAAGAAAAGGAGAAGGCCAGAAGGAGTCCGTCCCCTCCCACAACTTCCAGAGAGAAGGACAGGCCGCTGTTCCCCGGCGCCTTCCCTCCTCGCGTCGACTCACCTGTACGACGAAAGTCTGCGTCAAGGGAGGAGTTTGAACTCAAAATAGGTTCTTTAGATGACATGCCCAGGTATGTGCAGTGAAATCCAGTCATGTAGATGTTACACTACAATATTACCGTAATGGCCTGAATATAAGACTACCGTGATTTGATGATACTGTTTTTTTTGAAGAGACAAAACACTGTCAGACTAGTCTAACAGATCCTCATCCTTAAAGCCTTCTCTCACGAAACGTAAATCCCTCATTTGTGTAGCTCGTCTGTCAGTCACACACACACACACTCCTGTCAGGATCTGGAAGCAGTCAGAGGGATTTTCTTTGACCGTCATGACTTTTTGTGGCACCAGTAACTCTTCACAGTTTGGTCCTTGGTCCGTATCTGCGGTAAAGACACCGGGATACGCTTTTGACTTGTTTTCACTCTTTAGTAATTTATTCCCTATGTGGTAGAAAAACACGTTGCACGAGGTTAAACATGACTAACTGAACACTTGGAGAGCAGACTAACTCTAAAAGACTGCATCCAAATGTCCAGACTTCACAGCAGCTCTTGCAGACTCTGTACTGGCACGTTCCTGTGAGTGATGAGGTTCTCTCCAAATCTACAATTTATCAAGTCCACAAGAGGGCTCATGTGGACTTTGTGGATTTCCAGAGAGTCCACTTGGCGTGCAGATGACACTTTACTTGGAAGATTACTCATAGTTCATAGCAAGGATGTGACGATATAAAAGTTATATAAATTATTACATAACAACAGTAAAAGCAGAGCAACCAGTATACTCGCTACACACAATTTATAAGCCATAATATTTATTTTTAAAAAGCTTTTAAAGTTATGTTTTTGGGAATTTTTGCCTTTTTTTAATGGAGAGTTGATAGCAGACAGGAAACAAAGGGGGGGTTGACATGCAACAACGGTCCCAAGCTGGTGTCGAACAGGGATGATGCAGTTATGAGACAGGCGCTGTAACCATTCAGCTACCAGGGTGTTCACCTTAATATTTGTTTTTTGAAGGAATACGTCTTTCATTTTTGATGTAGGTCTATAAGTTTACTGATGTAGTGACACATTGTTAATACCAGAACCATTAAAGACAGAAAAAACTCTTTAAAACGGGTTACAGGGTCAGGAAATTTTAAAATGAGTGTCCAGTCTAATAACGCCTTTTATGCCCTCACAGACTTGACATCTCATCTTGATGAATATGCCACAGTATGTATGACAAAAGTCTGCAAGTCCAGAGGGTGCAGATTTGGATTCAACACTGTAAATGGACTTGAACAAACTAACCAGTCTAGAAGTGAACTTGTACTATCCCCAAAAGAAAAAGAGGACGTAAACGTGTCAGTGTCTTGTCCTCGATTATAATATGACCGCCACTTTCTCAAACGTTATCTCCTCAAGAACAGTATCTTTGTCTTGTATTCGGGCCGGCACGGTTGATATTTTTGCATTCAAGCCTCATCATACTTCATTAATCAGTGTTCCTCACTTACTCTTCTCTCTCAGCTCTTCCCTGTCTAAAGATCGCTTCATGTCACGAGATCTGCTGAATCCCATTAAGAAAGAGCCGGAGTTTCGTTCCATTTTCCAGCACATTCAGACCGCTCAGCTCTGTCGCAGCCCCCCTGAGCTGTTTGCTCAGCACATAGTGTCAATTGTGCATTACATCAAAGGTATAGTATGACCTGTGCTGGTTTGATTTCCAATGTTAAAAAAAAAAAGAGTCAAGATAACAAGACAACAGGAGATCGGACAAAATCTGCCGGACATGTTAAACATCACATCACTTACAAGTCATTGAATATGTGACGATTGGTGCTGCTGTGTGTGGAATAATATATTTTTTTCTTTGTTTGCAGCTCAACACTTTCAGTCCACAGACATGACTTTAAGTGAGCGGTTTGCCATGTACCAAAGAAAAGCTGCAGAGGTAGAAATGATGAAGCCAAGGAAGAGCCCAGAAATCCACAGGTACCTACGACGTCCAGCTATCTGATCATTATATGATGATTTCAACAAAGAATTCTGCTTTATTTTGGGGAAACAGAATAATTTGACACGAAGGCTTTCTCTCTCCTCTTAGGAGAATCGATGTTTCCCCCAGTGCCTTTAAGAGGCACTCTCACCTGTTTGAGGATTTGGACGAGACGAGCTATAAGGTGACCAGCCCTTTTGAAATTTGATGTATTTGGAACAAGAAAATTTGAGACGATCCACAGCAGCAGTGTTCAGCTTTGTGCTTTTCTTTCAAAGGATGCATATTTCTAAATCAAAAGAACCCAATTGTGTTTTGTAAGTGCCAAGCAAGCCCCCAGCCTATGAGATATGGTTATTGATTGGGTATGTACAAACCCAAGCAAAGGCTAAAAGGAAGTGAATTAAGATCCTGAGTCCAAGCCTCTCAAGGGACGCTTATCAGTGCCTTTACCTTGTAAGTATTTTTCCCTAAAAAGAAAAAAATCAAGCTACAAACGAACTGTGAAATTCAATTTATTTTAAATGCTACATGCATGCTGCTGGTTGTATTTTATATTGAATTCTGCAAAGTATTTTATTTTAAAGAAATAAACTTTCTGTATTATTCTTTATTTGCAACACATAGTGTTTTTAATTCAAAAATTATCCATCGGTATTGCAAACAGCTCGTTTTGTTGACTTAAAAATGCATTTCACTACAGGATCCAAGTAAAAAGTTCAAAGGCGACGTGATGGACCTTCGCCTGGATATTGAAAGACGTAAGAGGTTTGCTGGGAAGGAGCGCGACTACAAGCGTGAAGGAGGCAGGAGCCCAGGAGGCTCCCGAGGACCGAGCAGAGAGAGGTCCTCTGAGAAATCTGGGAAGCACCACAAGAAATCCAAGTATGTTTAATGTGTTGTCTCAGTGATTGGTGGAGTGGTTACCATTGTTACAAGGGACATGTAGTGGAAAAACAAACATATCAGCTTCCTTATTTTTTCCTCCCCCACACATTTATCATATAACTTTTATAGCCAACTGCTGTATTATGTTCCTCTCAAGATAGGACACAGTTGGGGTAGTTCCCATTTCTTTGTAAGATAAAGTTTATTATTTATTAACAATAGCAGTCAGGTGTGATGAGAGATAACAAATTGTATCTCTTGCTTCAAAGCTTCAAATTCAAAGCCTTCCTCTAGTTTCTGATGAAAAGCATCATGTGAAGCAGCAGCAGCAATAAATGTTGAGTTTGCACAAGCAGTAATTAAAAACATACAATATATTGTTTATTGGGATCCTCATTAATTGTTCCCTTGGCATTAACTACTCCTCTGGGGGTCCATCTGCCGTAAACTCTGCAGTCACACACATTTCTCTGTTCTGTATTTCTCTGTTTTGTGTCTTTGGGTTATGCTAGCCCATTGTTGCTAACTTTGGAGCTAACCCCCTTTACTTTACTACAGGTGAAACAAAACAATAACAATCTCAGTTCAACTAAACACGCATATTACAAAAAAACAAAACATGAAGATCCTGTCATTAAGAATAACGTCTTTAGCTTCTTCTTAAACCTTTTTTGTAGATTGTGGACATAGAAATTATGGCAAACTGTGAGATATAGCTCTATACATTACTGTGTTTCTTTTTTTTCATAGAATTGGTGGTTGGGTAGTATAATATGACCCCTCTTCACCTGCTTTGTTCGATAACTGTATACTGTTCCTAAATAAACTCAACAGACTACATCTTAATCTATCTTCAGCTTTCAGTCATTTGATATCAGCATTTTATCTCTGCTCGCTCCGGCTAAACATCGAAGTGCTGCTCTACAGCTCCGATACAGCTACAGGAAAAACAGTGAAGGTGCTGTTTGTAGATAAAAGTAAGAACAGGGACCTGGAAGTAGAACAAAACCTCAAAACTCGCTCCCAAGCAGAGCCATAATGTAATATCTCAGGGGTGCTGTGGGGCTGCAATAGAGATGCAAGACCTGTAGATACTCCGTCTATTGGACTAACTAGTAAGTGTAATGTATAACTCTTTATCTAAATACTGCTAGAAGCTATTTCTTTTCTTGTTGTTTCTGTCACATCCTGCGTGAAACCAGCGTTTTTTGTTTATATGCGAAGAATAAAGAGGAGAAAACAGAAAAGTCATGTCTCTTGTAACACTTGTAACCACTCTACTAGCTTTTCACACCTTGCAGTTTATATCTTTCACACAGTTTTGACAAATCTTCGACTTCTCTTTTGGTAACGTTTTATGTTTTGCTCACAGGAAGGGTAAGAAGAAGCGGGATCGCTCTCCATCCTCCTCCTCCTCTTCGTCCTCTCCATCCCCTTATCCCCCACCTTTCAGAGGTAAAGAGTACATGGGAGAGGGGATGGAGCATGCGGGGGAGGGCTACGGTCACTCGCGTTATCCCCCGCGGGACTACAGCGGGCCCGGGGAGAGAGGCCCTCGCGAATATGAGGGCCACAACATGGAGAGAGGCCGAGGCCGTGGATTTGTAAGTTCCTGTCCGCGCTTTGTTCATCTCTTCTGCTGCTGTATTTGTTTTTCATTGAGGTACTGACATCTCATCTTCTTGCAATTCTCTGTCCTAATGGCATCACAGTAGACTACGCTTCTCTGCTCTGTTCCTTCCTCCTAATGCTAAGGAACATAATGTGGATGATGATGATAATGATGATGACACTCTATCATACATATTCCATGCACTACCTGATTTTTATTAAGGTAATGTAGCGCAAGTCAGTGGATCTCACCTCATTACTAAACAAAAATGCTTTATTTCCATCCGTATGGCTTTCATTTGTGAAGCCTAATTATTGTTGTGTGTGTTCTGTAATTCTCATCGTCCCTGGGTCGATTTTTGACTCTGACTTGGACCAAGTTTGTAAAAAAAAAAAAAAAAAAAAAAAAAAAAATCTTCATCTTAGAATCAATGATTGTAAAAAAACAAAAAAACAAAACTGGATGTTTAAATGTACTTGTCACTTTACTGCAAGCTCAATTCAACCTCTTGTTATGATTTCAGTTCCCCAGAGTGAGGGGACGAGGTTGGAACAGAGGAAATTATCCAGGCAACAACAGCAATGGCAACCCTGCCAATATGAATCCTCCAGTGCGCCCTCCAGAGGAGGAGTGGGACCCTGAATACACTCCCAAAAGTAGGAAGTATTACTTGGTGAGTCTCTGAAAACTAATTCAGTGACATTTTATAGATGTTAATGGATATTCTGCCAGTAACCCTTTAATGTTAACTTTGATGATTTGAATGTGGGCCACTCACAAATCAAGATAGACTACATTTAATCCATATATGTGAAGTATGTGGACATGGACAACTAATAATAATTATCAAGCAGTTCTGGAGCCACAGCTTCGACTTTAAGCTGACTGTAGATTTACAGAACGCTGTTTCAGGTTTTTACAGCTATATGAGCCTGTAAGAAATATATCCTGGATCTTTGAGGCAGGATGGGCTGGGGGGAGGGGGGCATGATGATATACAACAAAGGTCCCCAGCTGGAGTCGAACCAGGGACGTTGCAGATAATGTGGAATGCGTCATAACCATTTGAATACCAAGACGCTCCAAGTTAAACATGTTACAGTTGGAAAAATAAACGCTGGTGCGATCTGCAGTGCTGGATTGAGACACATCTCAACCATCCCCACCCTCATTCCCTAAAATGCCCCCAAACTCTAGTTATAATGACATAATAAAAGAAAAATAAAGTCAGTGTTCTCTAGTGGGACAATCAGTTTAATGGCAACACCGTCTCTAAGTCACCTCAAATATCTCTTCAGTTGATATATCTTCAATAAAGTCATGTTGGCTGAGTTATCAGTCCAGAGACACCAACATGAACTGCGTTACAGTCCAGCAAGTTATTTCTTTCTTGAAAGACCACTTCACAACAACCAGTATACAGCTTTCATTAACTGGATGTGGTTAACCAGTATTTATGTTATTTAAGTCAGCTGTAGAAAGCAGAAAAACTAATATTTATTTAAAAGTATTTGAGGTTTGTTTTAATCAGAGTAAAGACTGTAATCTTAACTTAAGAGGGCAGCGAACAAACATGGCTCAAGATAAACATAAAATTTCCTGATAAACATGTTAGAGACAAGACTTTCAAACTATTTAAACATTGAAGAAATGCAGTTAAAAATAAATACATTTTAAAAAGTATAAAGAAGTTTGCCCAGTTTTTTGGTGAGTGGTCCCTTTTTGATGCACATGGCTGAATTATCCTGCTGTGATAAAGGATTTAACCCTTCTTCTTCTCATCTTGACCTTTAACACTGTCTGCACATATTTTCAGCACGATGATCGCGATGGCGAGAAAACCTGGGTCGACAACCGCGGAAGAGGCCGAGGGTCCTTCCCGACCCGCCGGGGTCGCTTCGTCTACCGCAAAGGAGGCAGCAGCCCGAAGTGGACCCACGACATGTTCCAGGGAGGAGAAGAGGGGGACATGGGAGACGACAACATAGAGATGGATCATAAAGACGCCAAGGGTGTCGGAGACGTCTCCGCCCAGAAACAGTGAGCTGCTGCAGCCGTCGCTCCATCAACTCCGGTAGCAGCAACGTCCCCGGCAGAGCGGTTTAAAAAAAAAAAAAATAAAAAAAAAAAAGGGGTTGTTTTTCTTGTTTTTTCTCCCCCCCTCCACATCATCTCATCATTTAACAGTTAAAATTTGTTCAGTGAGTTTGAGCCTTCTCACAGTTCGAGTGAAGTAAAAGAACTGTAACTGACTTGAATGAAGAGCAACACTCTGTTACTTTTGTATGTGAGGATAATTTCAGGGTGTTTTTTTTTTTTTTTTTTTTTATGTAACGAGAACCGTTGTTGGTTTAGTTCGCATTTGGTTTCACGGTGACTTAATTGTACGCTGTAAGGGAGAAAGTACTGAGGCAAAAAAAAGTTCAAAGATAGTTTTAATATTCTCTGAAAACATGAGAGAATAACAAAAGCATTTGTGCCTTAGAAAATAATTCTACAGTAACATGTACTTCTGTAATCTGTTTGAAGGTACAACTCTGTACTTCCTGTCTGTCAGTGTTGGAAGGCTTTAGATGATTTCCATGTCATTGTTTTTTCTTTGTGTGTGTGTGTGTGTATGTGTGTGTGTGTGTATGTTTGGGCTGTGATAAATCTTTGATGTTACTGCATGAAAAGTTTGATTGATACCTCGCTCCATGGGACCAATCAGTAGTGGGCGCAGGGCTCATGATTGTCATTTATAAATCACAAAACATGAGTTTTGTTTTACTCCCCTGAATGATTGATGTGTGTCACTTGTATTGTCTGAGCTTTTTTTTTTTTTTTTCATATAGTGCCACTTCATCTGTATCTCTCATTAGGAAGTCACGTGTGTTCGTGCTACAGTATATTCTCATTTATTGTGGAGGTTTTCAGTTCAAAACAAGTGTAAATTGAAGGATTAGCACCGAAATCCATTGATTTGCTTTGCTTTTAGACTGATAAACACATGTAGGTTTACACCTCTGTCAAATAAGTTTAGGTAAGTGGCTACCTTTTTGTTTAGAGTTTTAATAAAACAAAAAAAAAAAAAGATGAATAGTTATGACAAAAGGCGAATACATGTATAGAATTATAAGACCTAAATTATTATAATCTTAATGTGTGAGGTAGGGGAAACAAAAGATGAATATGGTCCTCGCAAAAAAAGACCCACAGTTTAATCTTCTGTCATGAAACCTGATGAGGGGGAAAAAAGTGTCGAGAAACAAAACATTTTGTCAAAGGCAAAGATGAAAAGTGTCTATTTTTTAAGAGGAGTTAACACAAACTAGCAGAACTAGTTTGGTGAATCTCACTGTGCTGCTTCGTCCCACTTTTGACTGTACATACTGCATGTACTAAACAGAACTGTAGGACTGTGTCTTTTTTTTTGTTTGTTTGTTTTTGTTTGTTTTGATTAATCCGAAGCTGAAAACTTTTTTACTGTTCTCAAGAGCTTTTAAGTACATGTCTTTTAATTTTCAATAAATTTTTCTTTGATTCAGGGCAAATCTGTGAGTGTGATTTTATGAGATATGTAGAAATGTTAAGACGGCCCACTGTGTTGATTTTGTGATAATTTTGTTTTGTTGACTTTGGCTTTACTTCCTCGTTATTTTGGGTCTCATATATCAAACTGCTCATTATGTGTAAACATGATAACAACAACAATGATAATAATAATAATAATTGCTAGATCAACCCAGTTTTTAACTTTTTAAATATATATTTCTTTAAACCTTATTAAAACCTAATACATAAAAGTATTATATATAACTTTTAGCTCGGCCATAAACTTCACTTGCACATTTAATATAGTTGGCAAAATACAGGAATGACCATAAAGCACTGTACAGTTAAAACTAATTATTGGCATTTGTCCATAAAATACCAGAAATTAGTGGAAAATGTAGATTATAATTTTCCATACCATTCACAGATACCTTCTCTTATCTGACCAACAGTCCAAAGACAAACCACAACAAATAAAATCTCATTTAAGAAGCTGGAACCAGGAATTATTTACCTTTTTTTACTTGAAAAATAACAAATGATTAGTGGTTTGTCAAAATAGTTGCAGTTAAAGGTCCCCTGTGCAGTTTCTGACCTCTAGTGGAGCACTTTTTTTATATATATTAATGGTTTATATTTTATTAATTTATATTTTGTTTGATGCGATACAAAGTCCTGCCAATGGTTTCACATTATTCCAATGATCTCCAGGCTGTAATGAGCCAACAAAGGCAGGAAAGAAGAAGACTGTAAACTTGTAGACATGGATGTAAACAATGGAGGATTTAAAATACTTTAAAAATCTAATTTGCAAATGTTTTATGAGAAAAAAAATGCATTTAACACGTTTGTAAGACCTCATGGATATACAGAACAGTAACAATCAATGTAAACATAACTTATTTTGTTTTCGAGACAAACTCTACAGGGCATTATCACATCAAATACATATTTTATGTTATGATATATATTATATTATGTATGAAGAAATATGTATATATTGCTTTTGTGTGCCCAAAAGTCATTTACAGACAAAGAAATGTACAGTATGTTATCCTACAAAGATGTTTAGAGCTGCAACGATAAGTCAATCAACAGAAAATAAATTTCCGACTATTTTGATGAATCGCTTTGATTAATTTTTAAGAAAAAAAAAAGTCCAAATTCTCTGAAATGTGAATATTTTCTGGTTTCTTTTGTCCTCTATGACAGTAAACTGAATATCTTTTGGGTTGTGACAAAACAAGTCATATGAGGACGTCATTTTGGGCTTTGGGAAACATTTTTCACCATTTTCTGACATTTTACATATCAAAGGATTAATTGAAAAAATAAGAAAATAACTGTCAGATTAATTAGTAATGAAACTAATCGTTATTTGCAGCCTTAGAGATGTTACTTAGGTTTGGTGTCAGTCAGGCCCCTGAGAAGTCTTCCTCCATATTAGACTTCTGTTAGACTTTTTCAGGCTTTGGGTTTTACGGTTTAAAGTAATGTCAACACCGGATACAGACACGAAAATCTACTGTATTTAACCTCTTTTTACAGCTGGGGTGTCTGAGACCACACACACACTCAGAAGTTATGCTTCATTTTCTGTTCAGGACTTCTGAAACGTCATCAGTTTAAAAGGTCTACAACCATTCTCTTAAAAATTATAAAAAAGTCATGAAGTATCACAGGTGAAACAATTTTAAGTATGTTTTCTGAGCTGTTAAAGAACAACCAGGGTCTCAGGACCACAAAGAAAACACTCGGGTTAATGATATTTTAATTCAAACATTTGTGAATGAACTATTTGTCACAGAATGAGCTCACACCATCAGGTCATGAGTGTTTCATTTTGTCTGTATTGAGAGTTGTTTTCTCTCTCGCTACAACAATCTCCAATTCAGCCAATGCCACTTAAAACGTGACAGCTAACGGACACTGGAAACAAGCACTCCAGTCGTAACATAATCAGCCTTTTCATGGATCGACGGGGGAAAATTTCAGCTAACAGAAAATAGACTGTCTCCTGGGACACTGTTTGGATCCACTTGGGGAAGCTCTGCGTTGGTAATATCTACAGTACGGCCCACATAAATGGCTCTTTCATAGCCCCATACAGACATGATTTTACCAGAGAGCCTCAGTGTTGCAGCTGAAGTAGTGTGGTGGGAATTGTGGAAAGGGAAACACAGGAAGTGACGGGGTCAGAGATACAAGCCAATGTAGAGGCTGGGAAAAGACTGGAGAGTTTCTGTGGGAAGGAGGCATCTGTGCTGAGATTAGCCCACCCTGTAACTTCCTATTTGGGACTAGTTTGTGTGTCACTAAGGCTGCAACTAATAATTATTTAAGTTATCTATTAATGTGCACATTATTTTCTTGTCATTTTGTCAATAACGGTGGCTCCCAACCTTGCTAACCTACCTTCCAAACCACTTTTTTTTCTTGTGAATGACTGGATCATTTTAGATCTTAAAGCAATGGTTAGTTGAACATTTGAAAACTTCAGTTTTTATTTTATTTCATTAAACAGTCCAGATATAACATTTAAAGGTGCAATTAGGTGGATTTTGTTACCTTTGGACAGAGCCAGGCTAGCTAACTAGCTAGCTAAGCTAACCGTCTCTTGGCTCCAACTCCATTCTCAACAGAAAGGTGATAGTGGCATTGATCTTCTCAGCAAGCCAGCAACTAAATGTAATACCTAAACTGTCAAACTATTTCTTTACACCCCTAAACATTCAAATAAAACAAAGAAATCAAAATCACTCTTTGGTTGAAGAACTGCTTGTGACATCTGCATCTTCCTCTCTAGAGGAAATAGCTTCAATTTGGGTTACAAACTAAAAATGTTGGTAACTAAATATTATAAACTGTCTGAAAATAATAGAAAATGCCAACCAACAGAACAGAATCCAAAGATTTTCCATTAACTATCATATAAGAAAAAGAAACATCACACACAAGCTAATTTTTGGCATTTTTAGCCATGCAAGCAGCGTGGCTCCAGCGATGTCATTTGGTTGGTCCAGACTGAAATATCTCAAAAAATATTGGATGGATTATCATGAAATTTGGTGCAGCCATTCATGTTCTTCAGAGGATGAATTTGCAGTAATTTTGGTGATCACTCAGCTTTTCATCTAGTGTCATCAACAAGTCAAAATTGGGTGTTAATACTAATAACTAATTAAAATGTTCAGGTGTTGATTCAAAAAGTGGTTTAACTTTTATTGATTCACATTACAAACATGGAGTAAAATACAGATGAGGCCAAATATGCATACAACATCTGTCATATGTCACAAGAAATATGTGTTCAATATTAATAACCAATAAGACATTATGAAATAATCATATTCAAAAATACAGACAAAATGTGTAATTTAACAATGAAACTGTGAAAATGTCTCAAAACCCTTAAGAAGCCTTTTTATTATGACATGTTACTTCATTCTGCTTATTTTCACAATAACAGTTTAAGAGGTTATTGCAGGTAATTAATTCTTATTCTTATTCTTATTAAATGTCATTTTTCACAATTCAATTGTTCACAATTCATTTTATTTCATAATACTACTTTTCAGTGAAAAGAAGCAAGATGAAGTAATATTAAATTATATTGAGCTTTAAAATGTACTGGATTACTAAAAATGTTATTGATATATTCCATATTTTCTCTGTATTTATTCATATCATAAATTTAAAGTCTTATTTATTTATTTTGAAGGGTTACTCCAGCAATTTAATATTTCACTTTCGTAACTTTGGAGACAGACTAATAAAAAAAAAAAAAAAAGGTCAAGATTGATGCAGCAGACGATATCTTGACTTTTCAGTTCTCTGTATGGCTCAAGCTCCAGGAATGCTGGATCCTACAGTTCCCATGATGCAACTTGATATCTTCTTTCATTAGACCCTCCCTGACTGGTAAATGTCCACATCTTTAAACCCAAACACCCCCAGTGTGTTACACATAATTTCTCTTTTTCAGACTTCACTGAGTTCCTTACAGAGATATAAAAGACATTAACAACTGTTTTCACAGGTTGAGTCATATTCCTCATGATGAGTAAACCGATCTTCATGTGTAAAATCTGGTGGAGCGTCCCTTTAATATTGAGTACTTTGGGTCTCCATACAAATCAATGTGAAACATATTTCTGTCCAATGTCCAACTTTGTCTCTCTCTTTGCAGTCTCAGTCAAAGTGTCTGTTAGTGGTAATGCACCCGACCAATAGTCCCCGTCCCTGTGACCAGGATGTCCGGCTGCCCGTTCCTCCATATCTCCCTGACGATACGTTCCCTCTCCTCCAGACGCCGCGCCTTCTCCAGCTCCTCTGCGGACGCAAACACGTTGACGCTCCTCAGCGTGCCGTTGGACTGGCTGCTGCGCTCGCTCATTGGCCCCACTGTCACTTTGGGGATCTCCGCCTCCTCCCCGTCTTCCCCTGCAATGCTCTCCTCGTCCTCATCCTCCTCATCCTCCTCTTCCTCGCTGGACTCCTTCAGCTGCCTCCTCTCAGGAGACGGAGGAGGCCTCCTGTGGCGGTGAGTCCTCTTGCAGGCGATGCCCGCCACCATGAGGCACAGCGCCATGAGCAGGCCGAAACAGACGCCCATCATGAAGTAGAGGGCAAAGCTCTCTGGATTGGCTGCGTGGGCAGAAAAACACAACGGACGGGTTTGATTTGACCTCAGAAAAGGTAAAAAGTCTGACTAGAAACAGAACTAAATCTGTGCTCTTTATTGTTTTTCTTTACTGCCTACTTCTGAGCAACAGAACTTGCCACATGATATTCAGCACCGTGAGCAGATACACAGTCAAACTGCAGCAGTGTTGAGCCAAAGAAAACAGGACACCCAAGACGCTGGAACTGATGACGGCTAGACAGAGAAATGAATTCTTAAAGCTCAACAGAAAAGTATTTTGTTTAGAGCTGCAAAGCTGGAGTCCAGTAGTTCCAAATGTTTTTTTTTTAACTTACACCCCTTAGAGGCTATTTTCACATTTTTTTTAAAAAGTCTACCTTAAAACAAAACCCACATGGCGATATGTACATTGAAACAGTTGTTGGTCGCTTATATTTGCTCCTCTTGTTCATACCAGCTGTGAAAAGATTCCTTCCTTAAGTGTTTTGCTTGTAAATGACGGAGGACAAAATCCTCAAATAGTCTGTCTGTGCAAAAAAGGCATCTCAAAGTTCATCTGAGGCCTCAGCAGTCTCAGTCAGATAAATCCAGCTGGTATCTTCCAAAAAATTTTATTGCAAAATTCTCTCCTTATTTCCCCAGATAGTGTTTCATTGCTGAGCTGTTGTGGAGGGGTGCTAACTCAAAGAAATAATTTTTTGCACTACAAGCACAGTAACTAACAGCAAGTAAGAGTTTGAGGTCCGTTTAATTTTCACTTCCATTTTGTCATTAAGTCAGTTTCTTGCTTCAGACTTATTATTTAAACACTCCATGAGGTGAAAATCAATGACAGTCATTAAAACAGGCCAAAGATTCCAGCTCTTTTAACAAGGAAGATGATGTTAACATTGACCATCTAAAGAAGAGATGAAAGAAGCTACTAACTTCTGTTACTTTGTAACATGAACGCCATATTCGACTATTTACCTCGCAGTCATAGTGACAAAAGTTTTTGGTCTGAATGCCGCCTAAAGTTGATTGGTTTGACTGAAAAAATGGAGAACGGAGACGCTGTGGCATCAACGCTGGCTGCCTGAAGATCTAAAACTGGATATTTTTCTGTACTTTAAACATCGATTTTGTTCTAATCTTTCCAGCCAAGAACTTTGGAAGATACTCGCTTATTTTCACTAATTCAGACTGCTGAAGCCTCATGTTAGCTTTATTTTTATTGATATTTTCTGGCAAAAAGAAAAGGCTGACATCAGCAACATGATACTTGTATAGTGACAGGATCTCTTGGTGACACATGTAATGGGATAAGTCTTCTAGGCACATAAATGTAGACCATTTTTTCAAGTGTTTTTTAAAGGTTTTTAAGGTCAATTTTTCCATACAGTTTGTTTCATTTGTTTATTTCTTTGTCGGTACAGTTTGCCAGCAACCATTTCCATGTAATCACTCTCTTTTTAGCACCCTCATACTGTATTTGACTAGAGATTTTGTCCCCAATCACTTACACTTCACAGCCAATGTGTACTGTACAGGAGGAACAATTAAAGCCATAACCAATAACTCTTTCAATCCTGTTTTAAGACAGAATAGAAAAAGAAATGTGAACTTATCCTTTAATACCAAGTAATCTCAGCGCAGGGTCCATGTCTGTGAGTTGAGTTATGAAGAGATTTTTACTCTCTCAGACTACTTAATTTGAGTCATTTCAATAGTTTTTAGAGGCTCGAGGAGGTAAAACTCTTCAGTATTCAGCAAGAAAAGAGCAAAGATTAAAGCACAATTCAGTTTTCTCTCATTTTCTACATTGGTAATCAACTGGTGATGCCATCTCGAGGTTGGGAGCCAGTGTTGTATAGACCACTGATATGTTACCTTTGATGTGAGCGTAGGTCGCCATGCTGTTACTGAGCAGCTCCATGTCTCTCTTAATAGGCTCCATCCTGGTTCAACTTGGGTTCAAATATCTACCATCTCCAGGACTTTCTTTTACAGTTGATTCCTGCACCATCCACTCAAGGCAGATCCTGCCACACAAAAACACATGCAGACAGTTAGTACATGCATCTAAATCTCATATTCTTGTGACAGTTTTAAACCTAAAGGGAAATCTGAGCTCATCAGCAAAAGCAAAATGTGTTCCTCCAAAGCTCCACCCATCATTCCTGTGATCTCAACCAGTGTCAGAGGCCACTCTACAAGGACACTGTGTTCCTCGTAAGTGTTTTATACTCAGGCCCGCGGCGAGGCCCCTCTGTGTCCGATAGGGATGTTTATATTTATGACATCAGTGCCTGAGGACTGAGGAGGCTCCTTTCCGGTGTCAAGCAAATGGGTTGACTTTTGGTTTTGTTTTGTTTTTCCCACAGAAAAACTGACATGTCGGATTTCACATGTTTGTTTTGACACTGAATTACATATCCGCTGGCCAGAAAACTCCGGCGGATGTCAAAATGTTAGACAGGAATGAGTAGGAGGGAATTAAAGAGTCGATTATCCACCCCCCCAAAAACCTAGCCATGAAGATAATTTTCACTTTTATTTGCCCGTGTGTTGTAATATCCATGTGATTTCTGCCTTCAGTTTGGGGGTTACAAGGTTGTGAGAATCTCTTTGGCTGGTGTTTATACTATATTTTATAATAATAATGCATTTATAAATGTTGGTAATATATGATCAAATGCTCATTGATTTCTCACTGTGTAATAAGATGTCAGGTCTGCTGTTATAAATTTAACTTTAATAAAAAATCATTACTTTCTGACTTTCACGGCAAGTATATGCAGTAAATGTATAAATGTTAGTAAGACATGAATAAAACGGATTTTGCTGTTTTTTATTTTTAACTAATTTCTCAGGTCTATTCACAGGTCATAAATGCCTCATAAGTAGTTAATTAATGGATTTGGTCCAGACGCCCTGCAGCCCTTTTCCAAAAGGTCAGAGGTTAAACTGTCCATTGGAGTGGTCGCCCTGATTGACTAAGGAATTATCTAAATAAAACAAAGCAAGTTTCATGTCGAGATGTTAGGAGGATAATAGTGAATTACAACTTATATGGTCTTAATAAAGGGTTCCTTATTAGAAAATTAGACCAAAATGACACAAGACTCGACAAAAGTCTACAGCCACGCTAGTGGCTCTGTGGGGCTATACTTGGCAAGTAGCGCTTTGAGCTAAATAATGCTAACCTCAACGTCCGATCTGAAATATGCAAGTGGACAATGCAGACAGCACATGGAAAAACCTTAGCAACAACCCTAGCAACCAAAGCTACGGAACAGATGGCCATTCATAGGCATGAACGACAAGCTAACGTCAGCTCGTTGGCAAGGTAGAAAAAACCATCACAGACGAAGCGTTCAGGGTTCAACAAGTGTTAACCTCAAGTTTTGGAACTTTGACCATGTTTAACAAAGACATCCGACATCATAACAGCAAATAAATAACAGAAAACCAGAAAAAGATCCCCTTTAATGGATGACGACGTTGCCGTGCTGCTAGCGTAGCTAAAGACTGAGCAGCATTGTGTCTTTCCAGGAACGATGGCCCTTGTTACTCTAGATTATCTAACAGTCTCCGTTAGAACTACTTTCTCCTGATAAGGGGGTTTAGAGTAAAACCCTGTCACAGATGGTCCCACGGTTACAGTAAAGCTTGATGTAAACATGATGACTGATATTTCCCACCCCCTCACATTCCCTGTCATTACAACAACAATGTGCGTGGGAGCCAAATGTTTTTCTTTCTGGTGTTTTTCTCTCCAGGGAGAGCGAAATCATGCCCTGCTCCAGTCGCTGCCATCAGGGGGCTTGGGTCGCTCTCCCACCCTGATCTTTATCCCAGTGACTCTTGGCAGACCCTGTATACTCTCAAAGGCTTTCTTTTTTATTTTTTCAGGGGGGCAATTACAGTGATAGTCACTATGGTGGCTGACTCAGGGTCCAGTGACTAATGGGAACTGGTGGGTCTCAACCGGCGCTGCCTTCTGTTCAGCATTTAACTCCCTTCACAGAGAGACACATGACTCCATCTGCTATCCTCAATTTGCTGCCCCCAGACCTGAACCGCATAAGTGGGCAATTTAGCTTTTGGTTTAGTTCATGTTCGGTCAATGTTTTCTTCTAATTAAAGGTTGGCCCTGACACCCAGTTGTTCTACATCCACCCACCGGACTGTTTCTAAAACTTGTAGCATTTATCACACTGCAGATAACACCTTCTTATCTACTCGATAAGAAGGTGTAATTTCGCGTCCTCGGAGGAATAGTTTAACATTTTGGGAAATAGCTTACCGGCTTTCTTGCCGAGAGTTAGATGAGAAGACTGATACGTCTCTCATGTGTGCTAATTATGAAGCTAAAAAATCTGACCAGCATTTCTTAAACTCATGCAATAACCCATTATGTTTAATTTCTTTAATACATACAAAACTGAAGCGTAAAAACAATAAGGTTGTGGTTTTATGGGGGGTTTGTGCTTGACTATTTCTTGGCTGGGCGCAGTTGTTGGACAGCGAGGCTTGGCTAATCTGTTACAGACCAAGAAATAGTCCAACACATTGTCATTTTCACATTTTGTGTTTTGTACAGATTTAACAAACCAGATTTAGCATGTTAATTAGTGAGCTTTAGAGGTGCTGGTGGGCTACTTTTGGACGGAGCCAGGCTAGCTGTTTCCCCGTGTCACCAGTCTTTATGCTAAGCTAAGCTAACCGGCTGCTGGCTGTAGCTTCATATTTAACGTACAGGCATGAGGTTGGTATCAATCTTGACATCAAACTTTCCGCAAGAGAGCTAATAAGCTAATTTTCCAAAATGTCAACCTATTCCTTTAAAGTCCGTATGAATCGGCACCTTGAGAGTAACTAACTTCCGTATCGTGATGTATTTCCGAGTGAAACAGGATAGACAGCCGGGACGTAACGTTGGGAGGAATTTGATTTGAACATTAAAAAGTGGTCGTGTCATAATGAATCTTAGCTCTGTGCTACTAAAAGTTGAAGATTGATGGGTGGATGATATTATTGGTTGAAACTGGTTGGATCAGGCCTACGTAAGTACACATCATTATTTTGTTTTACAGGAAAACAACATAATTGGATTTTGATATGTGATTTCCTCTTTATTTTGGCATATTTTGTGCACAGTATGACCAGGAATGTGATCAAAAAGGATTAAAAAGGCATTTTTCATTTAATCTTGATTTAAAAGTAATTTTCTTAAAACAAATGAAAAAATCTGCCAGTGCACTAAAGTTATTTCTACTTATTTCCAATAGAAATCACCTTATTTGAGTTATTTTGCAAAATCAAGTTGAATTTTTCTTTCTGCAGTGACGTAGTTGCCTTATTTTTCCCATGTTTCAAGATCTGGACACTATTTCTGGAAACTTCCTGTCACAAGTTGATTTCAATTGGAAACAGGTTGAAATAATCTCACTGTGGTGGAAGATTTTTTTCACTTGTTTTCAAAGACTTGATATTAAATTTTTGTGCCACCCATCTGATGCAAAGTTACTAATGCGTTTTTAGAAATTGTGTCCTCGTAGAAGCACACTCTTGCTCTGTTTCCTCACTTGCAGAATGACACTATACACACAGTTTATTTTTATAAAGAGCTCCACAGAAATTCATGACAGCCTGAAGGAGGCAGTTTGTGGTGAAGTCTGCCCGAGCTGGAAGCCCAAAACAAATACCAGAGGAAGACAAATGTCCATTTTATGCAGCCGCAGTCTCGGGCAGACAGATTTAACACCTAACATTTCCAGACAAGTCCAATAACTTCTTGACTTAACCATACACATGCAAAGCCCGGCAGCTGTAGCTGTTTATGTGACCCCATAAATGCACTCCCATTCAACCCTCCCACATTTCCTGCTTAGATAATCCTATTTAAGTCAAAAGATGAAACCTGAAACCATTGAAAATAAGACTTGTTATTGTACAGTAGTCAATCCTGCTTGAGAGGATGAGTTGCTGTCAAAAATACTTACATATTATATCAACAATACTACAATACTTCAACTCCTTAAAGTACATGAAAGTACACTGAAGAAAGTAATAAAATATATGTGACAATCTTGGTTTTTCTTTGTGAATTTATAACCAAAGTGTTGATGATTTTGGGCATATTGCAGCTACTGCACCTATAAAGAATTTTATGGCCTGCGGTATTGTAAAGAACATGGTGCAGGCTGTGCTAATAAAATAGTTTGTTGCCTTGTTTATTGCCTGACAGCAGACTAACTGCAGTATATTCAGTAAGATTCTTGTGCAAATATCTGTTTGAGTTCAGTTTTCCATTACAGAAAGCCTCAGCACTCAGTCCACAATCAACTCTTGACTTAACTGAAAATAAATATATTTAAACAAAATGGGTAAAAGATAAACATGTCAAGTCAGAACATCACTCACCTTGGTCCTGGATGAGAGCTGCCACAAAGTTTCCTCTGAAGAATCAAGAATTCACCTCCAAATGTGACCCATGCTCATCAGCCAACACATAAATAAGATCCCATCGCTGAAAAGGAGAAGCAGTGAGTTGTTGTCGGTCACTCGGTGTGCGTGACAGAGGAGCTGATGTTGCTACTGGAAGCCGGAGAGGAAGCAGCTAAGATCCACTCCCTCTCATCCTTTAGAAGGAAGGAGGGACCAGCCAGGAATGGTCCAGACTCATGTTGAAAAAGGAGGTGTTTCCTTTTCCTAAGAGATACGTAAAACTAAAGGGGTCCTCATGCATCTACCACAAGCATCTGACTCCAATATAAGAGGCCCAAACTGCAACTAGAGTCCTCACTTTTATAGAAATCACCATTTAGTGGAGATAGTCTGCTACTTTTGTGTCCTTCTGTGCAGATTTGAGCCACACTGCTGACCAGAGGGAGCTGATCTGTCCTCTGCTGGCCACAAACACACCACAGTGAGGTCTGTTCACTGTAAAGCCAAGAGGGTGGAACAGGAAATAGCTAGTCGGCTGCCATGGGCACAGGGCCGTGCTGCTGCGGGGGCTCGTGGATTAATTGAGCTCTTTGTATTTTAATCTCAGCTTCCAGGGAGGGGAAAAAAGGAGCTCGGCAGTACAGTTTGTGTCCCTGACTGAGTTTATTAAGCAAACAGTGGAGCGGCACGCAGCGCAGGCTCGCAGGTGCTGTTGTTTGGTGGAGTCTAGTTGTGGAAAGCAATTAAGTACGTTTACTCCAGAACTGTACCTAAGTACAGCACTGAGGTACTTTACTTGGGTATTTCTATTTTGTGCTGTTTTCTACTTCTCAGAGGCACATTTTGTAGTTTTTACTCCACTACATTTATCTGACAGCTGCAGTTACTTCTGAGTTAAGAATTTACATAAAAAAAACATAAAATAAATGTACAAATTACCACACATAGTTAAAGATTAAACCAGTGGGTTCCAACTGTTTTGGCGTGTGACTCATTACAAAAAAAACAGTGTCTAGTCTCGTCGTGTTTCAGATGTCTGTGAGTTGTCAGCAGTGAGTGATTTCCCCTCTAAACTTCTCTGATGGTTTCATTTTCAATAAGGTAAAACGATCCAACATTTCACAAAAAATAAAGATCAAAGAAAACCACAAACAGACAAAAGTCCCTCATTCATAATCCTACTTAAGTTAAAGTGCAGAAGTACTTTTAGCAAAATGTACTTCAAAAGTTAAAGATATATGACCCTTTACAGTGATAGGATATTATTTGTTACATTATTAGATTGTTAATACTGATCCATCAATGCTTACGTAGCATTTTACTGCTGTAAACGGCCAAGGTGAAACTAGTTTTAACTACTTCATGTACAGTGAGGTGGTTTAGTGCAGTGGTTCCCAACTGAGGGGTCGGGTCTCTCTATGGGGTCACAAGATGAATCTGAGGGGTCATGAGATATATTAATGGGGTAGTAAGAAGATAAAATAAGTTTTGCAACACAAATCTGTATTCATTCTTTCAAATATTTGATGTCTCATTGGTGAAACTGAAAACAACTCATAGAAATCTGAAATGTGTGACAAGGCGTCCAAAATAAACACAGACTTTCTGGTTTAAAAATATCAATCATATACTTTAGTACAGTACTTGAGTAAATGTACTTAGTTACTTTTCTCCACTGATAGCACTAATCATTGCATGACCCCTCAAATTTATTTTATGACCCTTTGGAGGAACCCAACCCTTCAGTTGGGAAACACTGAGGTTTACACATTGATACATCAGTATTAACCAGAGGTGGAAGTACTCAGATCCACTGTGTAAACATTGAAACCTTAAAAATACTCCCTCACAAATAAAAATCCTATATATCTGGATTGTAATTACTGATGTATTAACATTGTAATGTCATGGCAGGTTGAGGTAGGGCTAAATTTAACTACTTTATATACTGTGGGGTAGTTTAGTCTATAAAAAATAATGCTAGTCTACTTGTTGATCATATGTTTTGTATGTTATTCTGCAAAGCAAGTAGTAACCAAAGCTGTGAAATGAATGTAGTGGAGTAATAAGTATAGTATTTCCCTCTGAAATGTATAAATGTACTTTTTACCACTGGTACTAACAGTCTAATCATGTCATATTTAACAACATATCAGTCACAGGAGCCATTTCTTAATTCTATTTTTGATACTTAAAGTATATTTTGCTGATAACACTAATAGTACTTTTACTTGTGATGGAGCATTTTTTGTATTGTTGTATTGGTGCTTTATTTAAATAAAGGATCTGAGTTGTTTGACCACTGGTATGACCCTAAACCAGGATGTGTTATGTGTTGTAAAAGAACTGTTTATGCGGTCGAGCCTCTTTTAGGTACTATTCTGAGCCTGGTGAGTGTTGATGTGGCACTCAGTCGTGTTTTTAGCAAAGCAGTAAGCAGTCATTATGTGGGTGGTTGCTGTCATTCAGGTTGGTTTTTAAGCAAACAAAGTCAAGAGAAAAATATGTCCTTTAAAGCTGTAGCCAAAACAATGATCCAACTGCTAAGGGACATTCCTGAAAGCTGGGAGCACGTATTCCTCTTAATTTAACACATTGTTTCACTCTTTTTAAACGTCTGGTGAATGCACTCCTATCTCCGTACAGTGCAGGTTTTTATCTGCACCAGCTGCCCCCGCCTGTGTTATGTCAGGCCTGTCCTTTTCCTGACACTGCATTGGAATAACATACCCCTTTGCAAATTCCTCAAATTCCCAATCGTATTTGTGTATCGGGAGAAACACTGCGACGGCAGTTTCCAAGGGAAACACTCTCTTCCTTTCACCCGCTCTGCTCCGCTCGCCTCCATTGGCCAAACAAAGTCCCATCCTCCCGCTCCGCTAGATGTCACACCGCCAATCACAGGAGAGAGTGACGGCTCACTGATGCACGCAGCAGAGATGTTTGTGAGGTAGAAGCTTTGGAAACATGCCTGCTTGTTTTTCCTCTCCACCAGAGTGACATTGATCATGACTAATGTTTTCCTGCGTATGGGCAGTTATTAAATCTGGGCAGGTTTCACAGACAAACAGATGGGAGTTGTGGTGAGTGCCAGGATTCTTCAACGCCCATGCCCGAGAGAAAACAGCTGACACCCTGAGCCACACCTGCTCTGACTATTGATTGTATAATGTTCTATTTAATCTTAAGTAAGTTCTTAAGTGCTGCAGCAGAGAGTTGGCAGGACAATGACTTACTTGTGAGCATCTTTATTTACAATTATTGTATGCATTTCAAAAAATTGTTCTTACTTCATCAAAAGAGGATGAAGACGGCTGTTCACTGCTGTTATTTAATATCAATTACAGATCACAAACCCAATTACCAAAAAACACAAAGACAGTGTTCAACTCATCAGCTGGTCCAGTGGTTCACAACTAAAGTCTGACTGATAAATAAGTTTTAAGTATAATATATGTCGGCTGATAAGTAACAAGAAATGACAGTACAGATATGTTTGAGGTCATTTAGAAAGCGTCTCCATTAGAGTTTGTTCACCAGAGAGCGCAGACAAGTTTAAACTGTAAAACGACACACTGAGCGCATATCTTGGTCACGACGTTAAGGGGTCCTCATTAAAAATGTTGCAAAAAATATGTATGACCAAAAAAAAAAAGATTATCGGTCGATATAGCATTATCTGATTTTTAAACTTGATATAGGCTTCAAAAATCTAGTATCTGTCGGGTTATAGTCACAACTTTTTCAGCTTTATGACCCCATAAAATGAAACAACTTGAGACCCCTCATCACGCGTATGCAATATGACCAAGTTCTGACATGAGTTGTGAGCAGCTTGAAGAGATGAAAGTATCCAATATTTCAAAAGAAAAACAAGAGCAAGAAGTCAGAAAAATAACATATTTGTGTAACAGATTTTTTTTAAAATCATCTTGTGACTTCTCAGATTTATTTTAGGAAGTGTTGGGATTCCCAAACCTTTAGGGCTTTAGGGCTGCAAGTAACGATTACTTTCATTATCAATTAATCTGACTATTATTTTCCTGACTGATTAATATATCATTTGTTCTATAAAATGTCAGAATACAGAAAAATTTCTTCTACAATTTCCTTATGATGTCTTCAAATCGTTTGCTTTGTCCGATAAACGCTCCAAAACCTCAACACATTCAGCAACTGGTCTAAACTTTTAAGTTCAACCCAACAGAGTTCTGTATCCTTCTAAAGAACAAAAAGTTATTTTGTCTTCCTGGCATACTCTTTCCTGCCGCCCCCTTCGCTGGCAAAGTTGCGGACCCGGTGGATCTTGGCCAGCTGGCCCTGTATAGTCTTCATTATGTCCATGTGGTCTGGAATGTGAACGTAGCGGACATTCCTACCGGTGATGAACAGGTCCTGTAGCTGGGTGAGCTGCCCCCGCCGATCGCGGTACAGCACCTCCGCCAGACGTATGTTCATGAAGGCGTCCACGTTGACCACACGGCCCCTCGCCGTGCTCTCGTTCTTCAGGTCCACCGTGGTCACCTCCCCCTGCAGGCCCTGCAGCAGCACCACCATGCTGTTCTCTGCGATGGTGCGCTCCCGAATAGAGCTAAAAGTTTCAGCTGGGCCCGAGCCCGACGGTGGGGATTCAGTCCCCTCTGACTCCATGAACTCTGTTGAAGAGGATCTTTGGAGGTCAGCGATACCTGCAGGCAGGTTAAAGGTCAGTTAATGCCATGCAATTCATTACCAGATAGAAATAATCAAAACAAGTTAGAGCCTGTGTTATAGAGTGTTTTCATTATATTTCCAACATTGTAAATGTTGCAAGGAATAGTTTTAGGTCATTAAAAAAATTATACAATGGAAAAGTCACAAACTCTGTATGCATGTATGCTCTATATTCATTTCTCTCTCATTTAGACAACATTTCGGCTTGCAGGCCTTCTTCAAGATCAACAAGAGTAGGACACAGACGCTGGTATGTTATATAGGCAACATCCTGGTAACACATCTGATGGTGATTAAACAATCATGTTCCACCATTAGGGTAACAAAAACAATCAAGAGGCCTTCAGCGAATCAAAACTCTTAGCAGACAGCAACAGGAACTACAGCCAATCAAATCACTTTAAACAAAGTGACAAGAACCATTATGTCTCATACCACATGAAGAGATTTACATTTTAAATTACAATTCTTTGGTTAAGTATATTCAACCTCAGCTCTAGATGACCATCATTATCAACAGCCCTGCAATAAAGTTGACCTTCTTTAAGGTTTTTATGTTCAGTTTTTACTTCTAATATCTAGTCCACCCTCATTGATTTATTATCCAAAACGACCATACAGTTCAATCAACACCAATTTAAGACAGTTTCAAGAAAACTATAATAGTTTTAGCTGATGTGCCTAATAAAATGGCAACTGAGTGCACGGCCATATGTTTATATGCCCCTGCCTTCAATAAAGCATTAATTTAGAGTCCTATTGTGATCTCACAGATGCCTGGGTCCTTGATTATTGGGTCCTTTTAAATTCAAATTTTGAGGGTTTCAGTTCAAGACTCTGAGGAATGAAAGATGGTCTTGAATTGGCAAAACAATGTATTACATAGAGAGTGTCAGTGTTTTCGAGTACTGTCCCTCCAAAAAGAACCTGGAAAGAACTTTGATCAAAAATGTCTAGAGCTGCAACATAGTCGATTCATTGACAGAAAATTAATTGCCAACCATTTGATAATTGATTAATCACTTTTAGTAATTTTTTTTTTAGAGGGAAATGTCCAAAGTTCTCTGATTCCAGCTTCTAAACTGTAAATATTTTCTGGTTTCTTTAGTCCTCTGTGATAGTAAACTAAATATCTTTGGGTTGTGGACTGCTGGTTGGGACAAAACAAGACATTTGAGGTTGCACCTTGGGCTTTGGGAAACAGTGATTATCATTTTTCACCATCTTCAGACATTTTTTAGACCAAACATTTAATCAATTAATCGAGAAATTGACCCACAGTTTAACTGATAATGAAAATAATCGATAGTTTCAACCATAAAAATGTCTGGCAGTAGAAACTTTATGTTATCTATCTACTGGCCATGTTTCATGAGTTTTCCAAGCAGAAACACAACACAAAAATCAAAATATCTGCAATATGTCATATTGACATAAATTACTATTGATATCAGTCAAAACTAGCTTTAACAAGCAGCATCTGAATCAGCCCAAATATATTTTTACCACTGATATTTGGCTGATTGGCAGCAACTTAACTTAGCTGTAAAATTAGCCTACTAGTAAACATGTAACTTACGCTCAAAAAACAACAATATAATGTTAACCTAGCAGTTTCTCCATTTCTTACAAAAACATACAGATTTAAGCTAATATCAGTATGAAAAATGAGATACTGGCACAGGCTTCATTGTGAAGGATATCACAGAGATTGTAACTCATTTAATTTATCCACTCTCATCTCAAAAATCACAGTTATTTGTATGATTATTGTGATATTTGTGTGTCTTGCTGATAACGTTTAGAAGTCAGATTCACTGTTAGCTTCAGCTGCGAACCACGTACAAAACTACGACCATTTAAAAAAAAAGCCTTGAAGAGCCCATATTATACTGTTAACTTAAGATGTTGTGTGTGTTATATTTACCGGCATTAATTAAAACCTTACTTCATGTGAAAAACCCACACAAAACCTTCGCGGGAGGAGATCAAAAGCACGGATGTCAACAAAACTTTTCCCGCACGAAGACGTCGCCAGGAAATACAGCGTGATGACGTTTGACTTTGCGTCTGTGCGTCACAGATATTCTTCAGCACAAGACAACAACAGCGCCCCTGTAGGCTGCTGGCAGCTGCTCCACGAAACAAACTCATACACAGGAGAAAGTTCAGTAGAGACATTTCCTCAAATATAGTATATAAATGTGTATAATCAGTCAATATTGTAGATACCAAATAAGACACACACTCTCCATTTGACAAGACTGTGTCCATCTGCTTTTCTTTGTTATAAATGATAGTAAACTGAATATCTTTGGGTTGTGGACTGTTGTTTAGACAAAATGAGACATTTAAAGATGTAACCTTTGACTCTGGGATATTATAATGGGTATTTTCATTATTTTCTGACATTTTATAGATAAAACGACCAATTGATTAGTCAAGAAAATAATCAGCAGATTAATCAATAATGAAAATAATCATTAGTTGCAGCCCTACTTTATTTAACCAACAACCTCTCTGAGATTGAAAATCTCTAACAGGAGTGTCCTGGCCAACAGAGCAGCAGCACATAGAACACAGAGGTTACAAAACCATTTAAGACTAAATTAATTAAGGAAAATATTACAAGAATAATTACATATGGGTCAAAAGTATAATATAAAATTGATCAAATAACTGTATCAAACATATCTATACAAGCAGCATAAAAACAGATATGCAGTACATTAAAATAGAATTAAAAAATACAGTACATACAGTCAAAGGGATGAATAAAGTCCTACATCTGTCATACTGATTACCATGCACTATTGTTTTTAAATATACTATTTTACAACATATTTACAGTGCATTAAAATGGATGGGAAACCTGATTACTTATCCACTGTATTTCACTAAAACTCCCGATCCCAAGTCAATGTGTGCAAGGAAAGAAAAAGCCTAACTGTTTAAAAAATGGGATAGCAGAAGAAAAAAAGGAATATTAAATAATTTAATTAATTAATTTAATTTGTAGAACAGAATACATTAACTGCATATTTTACAGATTGTACAGAAGCTCACAGTGACAGATAAAGTGATATTAATAGTGACAAATAATGTGATTTAACCTGAGATACAAGACTCTGGCATTAGTCAGTTTGGCCATAAAGTTGAAACAATGAATACCTTCATTTCTGACTCATCTCACTCATTTCTGAAACCTAACAACAGACTCAGAGGTCGTCCATCATGGCCAGCAGTTCGTCTCCTTTGTTGCTGCTCGGATTTTCAGGCTGCTCTTCTCGTTCTGTAAACAGTCCGGCAATTTGCGCCAACTCAGTCGCAGCCTGTTCATCCTGAATCGAACAAAAACACAACAGCTCTTCAAATGTTCTTAAATAACAGATCAGTAATGTTATTAAAAGGATCATTAATTGTTGGTGAACTACAATCCATTAAGAAAAACGTGTTTCATTTTCAGAAAAGTGTGAATTAATGTTATGACTTTATTCTCAAATAACTTAACACTTAATATGAATTAATAATAAGGTGTGTATAGCTTCTTTGCTGCATCCATGATTATAGTGTTTTTAGTTTGCCGCAGGTCCTGTATCAGGTTTAGAATATGCTTACAGACTTATATTGTTGCATAACTAAAAACTATGGCATAACATCAACACCTTGTAAAGTGGAAAAGTAAACACACATCAAGGGTTGTAGTGAGGTGCTGATGGATAGGTACAAAGTTTGGAACATGACTGTTTAATCACTATCAGATGTGTTACTAGGGTGTAGCATACATAACATACCAGTGGCTGTGCCCTGTTATTATTGTTGATCTTAAAGCCTGAAGGCTGAAATGCCATCTGAATAAAAGAGAAATGTTTATGGAGCCAGAGTGTGCAACACTTTTTTCCTACTGTCATAACATCAGCACTTACCTGCATCGCCTGAATATTTATCACTCCGTACAAGGACTCCTCAGCCCCACCTGAAGTCCCTCTGTTAAACAAAAGAAAGCCATGTTTGTTGGAAAGGAATTTAAGTTAACTAAAAGTAATGACAGATGGAAAAATAAACACTCACGCCTCGTCCTCCTCTTGGTCTGTAGTAAACAGGTTGATCCGAAAGCCGGTTTCAGCGTCGGGCATGTTCTCGGCCTTCACGCTGCCCATCAGACGGGCCAACAGGTTCAGCTCCTCCTTGGCCAGCAGGTTGGGAGTGTCATCTTTCTGCTGCATGATAGAGGTTCGAAGAGGTCAAAACTCCAGCAACACTTGTAGTAAAAAGAAGAACTTTAGTGTGGCCTTCATCAGAGTCAGCATAGAACATTTAAAGCTTCTTTTTTTTGGACCTCTTTAGACTCTTTTGGAAGTTGTAAAAAGGTTATAGTTATAGATGAACAGAAAACAGACCTCAAACCTTGACTGTACTGTGTTTAATGCATTACGCAGTGGTGGAAACAGTAATCAGATCCTTCACTTAAATATAGGATTGGAAGGTAGTTGAATCTATAACAATACATTGTATTTTATAAGCTAATCATATGTTTTGTATATAAAATCTCAAACAAAGATTTAAAAGAATTGAAGATGTATTTGTCATACTTATAATATGACAAATACATCTATTGAGTGGCTGGTAAAATGTGAACATTCACTAGACATTTGGCAGGTGGACAAAAAACTTGTGCAGTACAATACTTAGTTCCATTATAACAGGGACATTATAAAAGAACAAAAAGCAAAAGAAGAATATTGTAAAAGATAAAATATTGTATATTGTAATGCAAAGTAGATCTGAGAATTATGTGTATACATTAGACAAATACACCGTACAGTTCAATAAATGCTTATATGCTGTATTTCCGATAAAGTGTGATGAGATGTTTATATACAATGCAACAATGAAACAGTGATGGGAGTTATTTAAGTAATGTAAAAGGAGTAATAGTGCAAGTATGGCATCATTCAGGCATTGCCGTTATCTGCAAAGACACCAGCAACTATATCTGTCAAATAAATGTGCTCATGTAAAAAGTACAACTTTTTTTAAGTGCAGTACTTGTGTAAATGTACTTCTTTGTATTCTACTACTGGGATCGTGTTTACATATTTGTGTAACAGTTTCAGTTTCATGCCGTTTCAACAGTGGACATTTTGAAATGTTACAACAGGAAGAACACAGGTGTCACTAATGACATTTACAAGGACTGTGCTCCATTTAAATGCACCATTAAGCATTCATACATACCACACACACACAATGATGCATACACACTGTGTAAACACTAATAATGACATACACACCCATACAGTACCTGTCAAAAGTATGGACACACCTTCCCATTCACTTAAATGAGAAAGTGTGTATATACCACCTTATTTCCTATATCACATGCCAAATCCAGCTTGCAGCCTCTTCCTTTCTGTTTATAAACACATGTATTATTAACTTTACATTGTCATGTAACTGTTTTATGTTACATGTTCTACCATTGTTTAAGTCACCTCTATTAACATACTGTATATGCTTTGAATTGTACCAAAAAGTGGTGTACCAATTTAAAAGAAAAAGGTGTTCCAGTGAGCCATCATTCACAATAGCAGGGCCTTATAGCTGGAAAATCTAAACTGAAAGCAGCAGTTGTTGATGTTAATAATTACACCTGTCTTTTTCCTGCTATGAAAACGCCATGAAAAAGCCCCATTATTACCTTGACAGAAGGAGCCTTGGATGTGTGCGTTTCCTCTGGATGGTTCACAGTGTACCTTTAATTCATGAAATACAAAACACAGCAGTGTCACTCACAAGTGGAGGGCTATCCACATGCACAGGCCACAGTACTGTATGTGTAAGACATAAAGGATAAAGGTGCATTACATGTTCATGCCCAGTTTGATGACTCTGTCTCCATGAAGCTCAAAGGATCCCTGTCTGATGGGGCTGGTGTAACTTCCTCCTGTGGGGAACTCACTTCGTCTCACTTCTCTTCCCTTACTGTCAAATGTCCTGTAGAAACAGGAAGCAGATGATGATACTCTGGAATATTGAGATATTTCTTACACGCAGACAGAATATATATGAGACTAAATGCCAGAATATTGCAAATTAAGATATGTCAGCTTGTCAGCAGAGCGTTTGCAGTTGCACCACACATGTAAGCAGCCAAATCTGGCTTGCTGTGTGCAAATGACACCGAACAACCATTTTAACAGCCATTATAAAACAATAAAACTTATTTCAGTTTGTGTTAAAGGATAGGTTCACAATTTTTCAAATGTGTCTTAAAACAACAGTCAGGGGCCCATAAGAACACTGAAAGAGGTTTTCCTCACTGTAATTATTTCTCTTGTTCATACTGGCTATTAAAAGATCCCCTTCAAATGTGCTTTCAATGTAAGTGATGAGGGCCAAAATCCACAGTGTGTCCACACAGTGATTTTATGTAAAAATGTGTTTAAAAGTTTATCTGTGAGGCTTCAGCAGCCTGAGTTAGTCATATCAAGTGGATATCTGCCACATTTACAGTCTTTTTAGCATCAAATTGTCCCCCAAGTGCATTATGAAGGGATCCTCTAAAGGTCAGTATGAACAGGAGGAATGATTATGGCAAGAAAAACCTATTTCTCAATGTTCATTTGGGCACCTAACTGTTGCTTTAGACAGACTTGAAAAATTGTGAACCGGTCCTTTAAACTTGATCTTGGCTTTAAATAAAGTTGCATAAATCATGTTAAGTCTATTGACAGCAATCTGTATGTCATCATATGTGCAAGACATAATTATACCTACAGTACCTAATTAGCCCTGGAACATCTATCCCACGAGGCACTGGTCCTGAGGTCGACAGGGCAAAACGTCCGTTGGGATTCTGTACTTGATTTTTGAGAAAAAGCGACACCTAAATGAGAGAATAAAAAATTCTGATTGAGAAAAAAAAGTTTTTTTTATATTTTCATCTCACTTGTATGGAATGATTAGATAAAATGACACAAGGACTCACGCGGATATGCATGTCTTGAAAAAATATGAGCAGTGTTTGTCTGAGAAGCTGGAATTCACCTTCTGACAACAATGAGTATGCCTACATCAAGAGAAAAACAGGTCACACAGGATGTACATACAGACGCTAAAAACTGACAGCTGGAATTTAGACAGTATAGACTAATTTATTGTTAAGACTGTTTGCAGAAATTACATGTAACAAAGATGTAGTGGAATTTAAAAAATGTAACTTCAAACCAAAAGTATTCAGTGATGGAATGATCCAATTTAAGACTGGTTTACAACTGTTATCTACCTCAATGATCTTCCTATGTGTCTCATCCACTTGGTTCACAACCACAGGAGTGTCTTTCACAAGTTCTCTGATGGTATCTATGTGATTGTACGAGATGAGCAGCAAGTCTTTTGGGCGTGGACAAAGGAAGACTTGATACTTGAAAGCCATGACCATCAGCTCATAGAGCTACATGAGGAAAAACAAAATAAAAGAAACATTGAACTTGAGGACCATCAAATAAAACTACCTGTCGCTTCCTAAACTGATAAGTTTACCCACAAGATCCTTCTCAATTGCATCTAATAAAAGAGCTCTAGACTTGGGGTCAGACTTAAAGTTTTGGCATATTCAAAATTTTTACTACTGTCAACAAATCCCATTAAAAGACCTAAACCGTCACTGAATTGATTCCCCTAACATGCATCGTCTGTGCAGCCAAAGCTGATTTACAGTATCTTATTAATCTGTCACAGATATCCATTGTTGTCCAATAACTAAACATGCAGATATATATTCCTCAAGAAATACACTTATCACTCCTGTTTGAGTAACGTTTGCTAAAAACTGAAGTGCCCAGCTGTTTTAGGAAATTACTGAGCCTTTAAAACAATTAAACTAAATATTCATGACCCATTTTTAAAGATTTAAGTCTTCAGTGGGAGCGAATGGGCTTGGGGCTGGGATTTGTTGTCAATAACAAAAATATAGAATATCACCAGCTTCATGATTTGCGAAGACTTGAGACTTGACTCCACTATAGACTTGAGAGCAAAACAATGAAAATCACAAGTATAAACCTAGTAAATTCACATAAAAAATGGCCACACACCTAGAATAGTTAATTATTAAAAGCCTGTGAATTAAAATGTTGTATCACTTATTGGTCAGCATTCAAATAACTAAAAGACTTGTAACTGACTTCCAGTTTGCCTGTGAAGACTTGACTGAGATTTGCCCCTATAAGAACTTAAAAATCAAGCTTTTTCTAGTGTACATACCTTGTCCATACTAGCTGGGTTCAGCCTCATGATGGAGGCGTGTGCTAACCGGGTTAGCACTGTTTTCAATGTCCTGTGAGAATACAGCTGCTGAGGTTTGAGAAGTTCATCCATAAAGGCTTTACTAAACATGGTCCCAACAATGTCATTCATTACTGTAAATGGGGAGGGGACAGAAACAGAGAGGTGGTTAATCCTGCCAAGAATTTGCTACTGAATATTTCACATGGAATGAAATAGCACAGAAACCCTTGTTTTAGTGCTAATTTGGGTACCTGACAGTTGTTTTAAGACAGACTTAATACATTTAAATATGTTATTTAAAGGTAGTTCAATCACAGCAAATCACATGAATTCCACT